>NC_046309.1:19211018-19517037 GCF_004115265.2 Rhinolophus ferrumequinum
GAGAGGAATTGAAATTTCAGGAAGGAGGATCCTTTTAAGATGAAGTAACCTTTTGTTTTTCTTTTAATCCTGAGCTTCAGTCTTAGCACACAGAGAGGGGCGTCTCTGGGAGAAAAATCTATCAAGGCTTTGGATGCTTACACAGAACTGGCATGACAGACTGGAAGCTTCGAGAGCCTCAAACATAAGCTACTTTTCCTGTGGGATATTTTATGTTTGGGGCTATTTATGAGATACTGGGATATGAGAGCCTATAGCTCTCAAAAGGCAGACTTAAATCTCTGAAAGCCATATCATTCTTAGGAGACCAAGTGCTTCTAGAACAAGGGGAGTGCCTCAAACACACACTGCTCTCCACAAAGGTATTTGAAAGATTTGCAGCTAAGGTAGTAGGGGTGGGGTAGGGAAGATTAAACAGCCAGGCTTAAAGTCTCTGGAGAGTAATTAAACATTAAAATCCAAGCTCTTTCATAAGGTACAAAAATTCCTTATAACCTGAGACAACATAAACAAACAAATAAATATTTAAAAAACACATAGATATTTAAATATCACATTTTACATTTGCATTCAATCTTTAATAAATAATACATATATATTTAATGAATTATATACAGAGGGTGCCAAAAATGTATACAATTTTAAGAAAGAAAACAACTATTAAAATTGTAATACTCAATAAATACCATTAACAAAAGATGAATACAAGTCACGTTTGTTTGACTTCTGCAATTACAAGATGTGCTCAAAGTGGTTACCATCAGCATCCAGACACTTCTGATTACCGCGAACTACTGGTTGAGCAACGTTGACCAATGTCTCCACTAGTATACATTTTTTGGCATCCCTGGTATATGCGTATACATATATATATATATATATATATATATATATATATATATATATATATGTATATATATATATATATATATACTTCTCCCACACTTTGCATTCCCAGTTTTTCACTTTGGCACTCTTTCCTGATCAAGACCTATGTCTGAAATGGCTGACTGGGGATAGGCAGCCATGTGCAAGGAATGACAGAATGAAATAACAGCTGCCGGTAATATAATAGCATCTAAAAAATGTACAGACTAAAGAAAGATTCACTATTTATATGCTCTCAAATAGGATTTATTGAAATACTTCTGACTTTGTATGTCATGTTTCATATTATCATTGGGACTAGGCCGTCTCACCCTAATATATTCCTCAGAACAGCTGGGATATTCATTAGTCCCAGTTCATCAGCATAATTTTTATTCCAGAATCCTGTATCTCTGTTTATACACTTCTAAGAGAAATTGATGCAAGCCACAAAGTGAGTGATATATATAATTTTAAATATTGTATTAGCCACATTAAAAACTAAAAAGAAATGGATGGGATCAATTGTAATATATTTTATTTAACCTTGTAGATCCAAAATATTCGTGTTCCATGTGTAATCAATATAAAATTATTGATATCTTTCACTTTAGTTTTATAATACATTTTCAAAATCTGGTGTGCATTTTACATTTCCTGTGCATCTCAATTTAGGCTGGCCACATATCAATAGCTCAATAGTCATGTGTGGGTCGTATCTATCTTATAATCAAGACAACATCGTACATGTTTGGTCATACAGGTTCTGCTTATAGAATCTGGGATAGTCTTTGCTTTCCATACTCCTTGTGTAAACAATATATTTTTATAACTGTAAATAGGAATAACGTTTTCAAGCTAAAACAATGGAAGTCACTAATATGGGCCAGGTACTCTCATCTTGGGAGTATTATCTAACTACGTACATAAAAACTCTAAATATAAATCACCGAGACCATCTTGTTTGGCTAACATGAACTGCTAGTGTTTGGTCAGATTTCACCTAGTTATAAAACGCAGGATCTTCATCTATTATTCTAAGTCAACCTGTAAGTTTACTCTCATAGGAGTCACGTTACCCCAATGACCAGCATTATTGTCTTTGGAGGAAATTAAGGAAGGATATTTTGAAGATGACGGTATTGGCATGATGTTGTGAAGAACTAAAACAATGTATGGTAGCTCTTTAGTATGGTGCTAGCTCACTTGAACATCAATGGTGGTAGCTATTGTGATGAGAAAGAGAAAGAAGAGGAGAATAATGATAATGATGATCTTTACTGCAGCACATGATGTATGTTTTCTGAAAGAGGTATGCCTATGATTATGTGCTCATGTGCAGGACAATTTGGGCAGATATATTGAGGCTAGTGAATAATTATCTCCTTCTATGAGGGACATTTCTACCCATTGCTCAGTTTCTTTTAGACACAGCTCATCCACAAAAAGACTCATCCAGGACCTTGTTTCTTACATGTTTTGGCAGCCATGCATATAATAGCTTCAAAAGCATTACTAGACCACATTCATCCATTAATAAAGACCGGCTGTCCCTTCAAAACTTATCCCATATCTTTATTATGCAAGCAATATAAGCAAATGTTCTTCCTCACTCTTCCTGCCACAACACTGAAATTCCTTCAAAAACTGTCATCAATTGCTCTTTTGTAAATATACAAAGAGTTGTTAATGTCATCTCCCATATGCACAAATCCTCTCGTTTAAATTCTATGAAATACTCATGAAAATCTTCAAGGGAGAGCAGAAAAAAAGGAAGGTTTCACATGTGATTTATTTTTCCCAAAGGCAAATTACATTGATCCTTATTGGCTTTTTACTACACTAGAGCATTTTTCCTTTGTAATTTTGCTACTAAAAGCATTACAATATTTTGCCAGGTATAATTTCCAATTGTCTTAATTAAATGTTGATCCCTTCTCTTCCTTGAGAAGGGGTGACTATTAACCAAAACAACACAATTACTTCCCAATATTTTTTTTATTTTTCATGCCCTAAAATATTTTAATACTCCAAAGATGTTCTGAAGTAACCATCGTTATAAGGAAAATATATTTGACAAAAAAATGAACAGATAGGAGTTATTAATATATCTTCAGTACCAGAGATATGGAAGCATTTTTGTTGTGCCTCTTCTATCTTGCATCTCAAATGTGATATGTGTAACATATTGATCACTCGTATAGAAGAAAAGGGATTTTCCCCTTAGCAAAAAAATCTTTATATGTCTTTATTTCTTTTTTCTTTTAAGTTTCCATGTATTCCAGTTCTTTCTTAGTACACCTTTTTTTTTTTTTTTCTGATTATAAGGGAATGAATAAGAATAGCACACATCTTCCTCCTTCTCATATTTTTCCTCAAAAAACACCTTTGGGTACAAATGTAAAGTCCTTACCTTATAGCCAACAAAGCTAAATGGTTCTCCTGTGAATGGTCTTTCTGGCAGCATGTTAACTTTGGTGGTCCCTGTAGCCTTTTGGGAGGAGTTGTTGAAAGGCGCTTTCAGGCTGCAGGTGGTGGAAAGGTAGAAGAGAATATATGTGAACTGACATGACTCCTGAAGCTGCTTTAAGGAGCTGATCACATAGGGTAAGGATCACTCACATAAGCTCCCAAGGAGATGCTCAAATGTCAGGATGCTTAGAGTTGTGGCCTTGAGTTCCTTGCAAATACTTCTGTGCCCATCACTCAATGGGATTGGCAAAACTTACTGATGCCACATTGGTTATGGCTCCCATTTTGAGGATGACAACTGGGTTTTGTATGTGTGATCAGAAATACACTACATTAGAATTTGTCTTAATTTGCCAGTCTATACATATGTGATAATTTGAATTCCGTAAGTATTTTAACTTTGTGCCTTCTTAGTAGTCACGAAAACATCTCTCTTGAGTAAAGTAAAAACTTTTCAGGGTGTCCTAACTTGTAACATATTCTTTATGACGCTGCAGTCTATTTTAACAAAATACAAAAAGAAAGCTGTACTATGAAAATATGATGTCTATTGTACCTAAAGTCTTAATTTAAAGGGAGATAAAAGTCCTTTTAACAACAAAGTCTGGATCTACCAATTGAAGGATTTACAGAAGGTTATTTTTGTACACCCTATAGCAAAAAAGGTACAAATTAATTTTCAAAGTACTTTACTGGTTCTTTGACTGATAATTCATACATACTTATTTCTGGAAAACATTCTCTTAGCAGCTCTCTGGAGTTAGTGAAATGAGACCACTTGTATTCCATTTGGTATTCAGATACTACTTTAAATAACTGCAATTTTCAGTCACCTAATTAAGTCCCTGATCTTCTTTTGAACAAGGTCACTTTTTAGAGAAACTTTTGATGCTCAACAGAAGAGAGTTGCCATCTTTTAGTGTTCCTTGTACCCAGGTTCTCCACTGCTGCACTTCTGATATTTGCATGGATCGTCACATGCTAGAGGGTTCTCTATTCTACACAGAGGTGGAGAGGCAATCCACCATAGAGCACACTCTAACTTCCTGTCTTCCGGCCACATAAGGAAGACTTCCTCCTACAAGGTGCCCCTCTGGTCATACAAAGAATCCCATGCAAGTAGACATGTGTGGGGGTAATTTCCACACTTGTGATGTGACTGACGTAAAATTTAGTCTCCAGTTGAACGTGGCTCTATTAGTTTCCAAGGTCTTTACAAATTTGGCTTTAAGATGCTCATAGAGAGGATGGACATTCTAACGTTGGGAATTAAGGCCTCAAAAGAAGTATAGGTTAGTAGACATGGTCTCACTTCATACCAATAATTCGGATTATGCAGTCCTACATGCCATTACAACATGACATTGTGTACCTCTTGGGGAAAAGTCTGACATGTGCGACGAGCTGACCAACCCTGAACTTCATCTAGGTCTTGTCATCTGATGTTGGGATCTACTTGTTCATTTCCACAGGAGGTTTTTTGAGCTTAAAGGTCTGCATCGTATCATTTTTGTAACCCTGAAGAGTATATAACTTGTGGCTTAATTGGGTTCTTATTTAATTGAAATATCATTGAATACTAAAAATATTATTAAAAATCAAGACTCTTGGTGATGTTAGGTAGGGCATATGAGCGCTACTTTTTTCACTTTTTAAAAATTTTTATCGGGAGTCGTTCAATACTGCCCACAATTTTAAAAAGTAGTCAAAACAATAATTTTTACTAATGCTAAAAATTAGTTCAGCAAATGTGATTTAGAAAAACAAAAAAAGTCCAAGAATAATTGAACACATATTTATGAAGGGCCTGTTTTTGAGCAGGGTCTGCGTTGTATGACTGTGTTGTATGGCTTTATAAATTGATAATGCAAAAGGCATTCTGGGTAGAGTGGGTGTGGTTTAGACTCTGGAGATAACTGCTGTTTTCTGCTCAATTTTAGTCATATATTCTCATCATCATAAGATAAAAGTGGAAAAAGCCCCTTATAACTTTATTTTTGGTTCTATTGAGAATGATCTCTTGAGGACATGACATTATTCATAGTGAGAAGAAAGTGCTTCTTTTCTGTTTTGAAGGAGCTTAGAAAGCACAGAAGTTTGTCTATGCTTTAAACGTCTGCCTTTGTTTGGTTCATCCCAGAGCTGCACAACTCTTTCAACTGAAACTTTTTTTCCTGGAAAATAATTCCATTTGCTAAATCAAAGCAGGGTGATATTATGCCTCTACAATCATATAACAATTAGAGATACAGAGATTTCTGTCAGCTTCAGAACTGGCTCTGATGAACTAAAAACTCACGAGACAGCTCGGTAAGATTTTGGCCTGATATTAACCTATAAAGACATTTGTCCTACATCTTGCTTTTCTATATCCTCCCATCCTGGATCTCATCCCAGTCTTTGGATTTGAGCTACCGAAAAGGTTCATTATCTTAAGGGAGACAGAGTTAAGTACAATGGGAAATACGTTACACTGATGTATTCAACTTTATTTTAATGTGTCTTGGGATAAAGAAAATCTTTCTGTGCCCAATTTTATACGTACTCTTCCAGAAAAACTTACTGTGGTGTGGTAAATGATTAGGTGGATTTGATTAATTCATGTGCAAAAGATAAGCAGATCCAGGCTTATTTTGTTTCTTTGTTTAATGTTTAGTAATTGTCATGACTTTCATGAGGCTTTTAGATACATAGTTATTTATCCTGTGGTTTTACTGTTGTATTCATAATTATATATTTATTAAAAATCTGAATGTACCTTACTTACTTTTTCACAAGACGCACTTTTCCAAATCTATATACTTATAAAAATTGCACAAAAATGGGTAGATGAAACAGCGTCATACATACTTTCAAATTTAGGAAATTTCTAACAAATCAGGTACTTTTGGACATAATTCAAAATTCTAATTTTTTAAGTAGAATTTTTTTGAAGTGTATTTACTTTTTAAATAGAAAATTCCCACCCTCCCCCCAAAAACAGAGAGAGAAGGAATGGGACACAAATCATTTATTTCTCTCTCTCTCTGCCATGATTTAGGACCTTTCAGATTGTGCTTTGCAGAGACTATTATCTGAAGGGGTCAAGCCTCTGAAAGTTCATTTAGGAATAAGTCTGAGCTACTTTAAGCATAATTTTCTGCATATGTAGGGACTGCATGCCTCATACTAAGCTTGTTCTGCTGGGCAGTAAGAATTACTTCAAGACAGAGATGATGGTTCCCTTTCCAGCCTTATGTTATTTTTGTGCTCCATCATATACTAAAAAATAAATTAATAAATAAATAAATAAATAAATAAATAAATAAATAAATAAATAAAAAATCGTGAAGTTTATAGTGTCTGGTCTGTCACCTGGCAAGTGTAAAGAGTTAAGGTGGAGAGGACAGGTGAGGAATAGAAGGGTATAATTAAGAAATTAACAATCCAGGAAATGTCTTTCCATTGCCCTTGTTGTAAAACCTTTTCATTTTTCAACTGAGCTCAGATGAAACCTTTGTACTTGGCATTATATGCACTACTCTCTTATTTTATTCAAATTAGAAATACCAATTAGAAAATGCACCACAAACTTGTTCATTTTTCATTGTGTGAACATTTGTTAATAGATGAAACTGTACTTTTTAGATGACATTTTATGTCATTACCTTCTCCAACCTTGATGTTGCCAACCTTATTCAAATTTCATTTTACTTCATGTAACTTTGGGATATAGCTTCTGCAATCTAATTTCCAAATCATCATCTATGTGACTGGTGAACACTAGTGACTGGGTTAAAGTCAGTATTCCAGGGATTACAAATCATTTTTTTATAAAGAACTGTAGACACATCATGGAAGAACTGGAGAACATGCTACAAGCATCCTGAACTAGTAAGTACTGCGATAATTGGTTGTACTAGTAAGAAGGAGATCCATTATTCTTTACCATTAGAATTTTTAGCATCTAAGTGTGGTTGTGTTTTTTCTCGTTCCCTATTTGAGGTAACTACAATATCTGTGGATGGGTAATTTTTATAACTTTTCCCCTTGAACCAGAATTATGATATACTCATGCATCCCTGACCTTTAGAAACTCCCAGTCTTATAGGGTATGGCCTATGAGTATTAAGTCCAAAGGGACCACAGATTTAATACCTCTTTAATAATTAATATTAGACATTTTATATATTTGGATAATTACTTTGAGTATGGAGACCATAAAGGTAATTTATCACTTGTCATTACTATCTATTCATGTAAGAAAAAATACATGTGACTATCTTGCAATTGAAAATAGCATTCTTATTAATGATAGTGTTTTAATTATGGTGTTTTGATACACAATTGATATTTTATAGATATATCCTCTTTGTTTTGATTATAAAAAAACCAATAACAGTAGATTTATCATAGATAGTAGGTTTATCCTATGGATGGAACATAAGAAAAAGGAAGTTTTTTAAAATGAAAAAAAAAACACAAAATGTTATAATCTGCAATTCTTTTGGTTTACTTTATTATTGAGAGTCAGGAAATAAAAGTTGCAACTCTATTCTTCATTTTTTGAGGACCCTCCATAAGTAAGATGGGAAAAAAATCAAGAACTATATGATTTCATTCACATAAGTGATATAAAACTGAAAGGAACAAACAAACAAACAAGATAACTAAACCAAAACTCTTAGACACAGAGAACAGTATGGTGGTTACCAGAGGAAAGGGAGGGTGTGGGGACGTAGAAAAGGGTAAAAGGGGTCAAATAGATGGTGACAGAAGGAGATTTGACTTTGGGTGGTGAGCACACAATGGAATATACAGATGATGTATTATAGAATTACACACTTGAAACCTATGTCATTTTATTAAACAATGTCACCCCAATAAATCTAATAAAATTTCTTTTGTATCCCCAAAAGGAATACAAGTTGTACCATCAATTAAAGAGCACATATTCTTTTCCATTTAGAGCACTGGTTTTAGAGCACTTTATATAAAACCACTGGTTCTTTATTGGCTTTCAAAAATGTTAATTTGTCAATGATAATTATGCTTGACAGAACACAACATACACATTACAATAAAAATGTATGATTCGTAAAGACATCTTTATAATGAGGGTAGAGTGCATTAATTCTTTTGCAAAGCTGTTGTAAACCTGGAAGACATTAAAGTCAGTACAAAATAAAATAAAGGGATAAATAATCAGAAAAAAAAGAACACCACTAATTGTGATAATTTCACTAAGGCTGTGTATCAAATAATAGTCTTCTTCACATCATTCCACACCCAATAACGGATCTTTGTTAAATAAAACATATCCCTGACAGTTCCTTATAAAATCCTACATTTTTTTCTGCATAATATCAAATATTCTACTCCAGAACCATAAATGTTCTGTTTTCATGAACTGTATACCTGACCTTGAAAATGAGATTGGAATTTAAAGTTATTATATTTCAATTACCTGAAAGAATGCCATGAAAATATATAGTCTCTTGTTACTGCCTGATTGTTAAATTTGATACGGCAGTCATGAAAATAAATGCGGTATTGCATCACCAGGACATAAATGAATCTGCTTGGGTCTAAAAAGGATCACTCAGAAACCAAAATGAGAGAAGTACAAGCAGAATGAAAAATGTTATTAGTTTGCTTCTGATTTTTGTTTGTTTTCACAAGAATGGATGTTTGTGGCACAATTTCTGGGCATATTTCAAGTAAGGTACTGCTTGTGCTTGCTTAGAATATAAATTAATGGAACGATAGAAAGAATGTGGGTTCAATGATTCAATCTCAGCTGCGTTAAGAGTCATTAAGAGAATTAATTGTGTGGCTCATATCTCCATGTGTGCATATTATGATTTTTGAAAAAAAAATATCTACATGGTTCCAATATGGATTTTTCTCTGATCATATGATTAGGAAAATCATATCATATATGATACTACTTAATGCTACCCCCCCCACCTTTAAATAAGTGTGATATACCGTGTTTCCCCAAAAATAGACCTACCCCGAAAATAAGCCCCCGTTAAGATCTCAGCCAGACAGACACATTTAGTACCTTATGAAGATGTTCCAGAAGAAGACGACATGACTGTATTTGAATAATGTAGATTGTTGTACATGAAAAAATAAGACATCCTCTGAACATAAGCCCTTTGATCAGTGTTGCCTGGTTTTAAACCTAATTTTCACATGGTCTTCTTATGCAATGTGTGTTTTTAAGGAATTTATTTTTTGTTTTAATCAACAATACTTCCCTAAAATTTATATGTTGTTGACTATGTAGCTTTTGTTCAATCTTTGTTAGTGCTATGTAATTATATTCTATTGTGTGACTATAATTTATACATTTATTCTTTGATGGGCCTTTGAAAGGTGTCCAATTCCTTAGTATTACAAACAATACTGCTATGAGTATCTTCATACCTGTGTTGGGGCATAGGTGTAGACATTTTTCTAAGGCCTATGCAGGTTTAGCTTAAAAGACAATGTCAAATTGTTTCCATGTGTGTGTGTATCACTTCTTTTCTCCCACCAGCAAAGCTTACCAGCTCTTAATACTTCGTATCTTAGCCAGTGTTTGGTATTGTGTGCATGAGTAATAAACAGATCCATTCAAAAAACAATGTAATGATATGAAATGTTGGTTTACAGGGTTTCATATTCCACACTGTGACTCACTTTTAAGAAACTGCCACTTGAGAAAGCTATGAAATATTTCTCCCTATTCAAATATATATATATATATATATATGTGTGTGAGACTAGATTTTCTTAAGAAACATTTCACAACAAACTAAATACAGAAGTTGATATAAGAATCCAGCTGTCTCCTATTGAACTGGTTGTTAAAGAGATTTGCACAAATGTAAAACAATGCCATTCTTCTCATGGAATTAATTTTGTTTTGAAAAATACAGATTTTGTCATAAAATACATTTTTATGCTAAAGTATAATAGACTTTACCTTTTGAATGATAGTAAAATGTTTTCATCTATTTTTACAACATAACATCCATTTTAATTATATTCTAGAGCATTTTTAATTTTACAAAAAATATTTTTCTATAAGTTAATATATACATATTTAATTTTTTTACAGTATTAATTTATAATACACTGACTATCAACAGATATAACCCATGAAAACAAAGTTATTTGGGTCCTTGATATTTTTGTTCTGTCAGCTTTATTGAAATAGAGTTTACAAAACTAAAATTTATCAGTGCCAGCCATATAATTCCATGGTTTTGCCAAATGTGAACTGTTGTGTAACCATCACCACAATCATGACACAGAAAATATCCATCACCCCCAGAAGCTCCCACATCATTCTACAGTCATGTCTCCTCCCTCCATCCACCTTTTCCACCTTTTCAAACACTAATCTGCTCTGTATCACTATAATTTGGCCTTTTGTTCAATTTCATAAAAATGGAATCAGATAGTTTACAGTTTTTGCCTCTGGCTCGTTTCACTTAGAATGTTTTTGAAATTCATCCATGTTGTTACATCTATCAGTCATTTGTTCTTTTTATGGCTGAGTAATGTTCTGTGTTTTAGACTACTCTAACTTGATTCTACATATGTCAAATGACGGGCACTTGAGTTCTTTCTAATTTTAGACTATTAAGACTAATGTTTCTATAAGCATTCATATGGACATTGTTGTGTGAAAATATATTTTCCTTTTGGGTTAAAAACCTAACAGTGGAATTTCTGGAAAATATGGTGGGTTGGAGGGTTACAGGCCCTTGAGTCAGCTCTGACTCCTGATAACCCTATAAATGAATGATGTCCGTACTGTCTCGTCCTCACACTGTCACGAGTCCTCACTGTCTCGTGCTCAGCTCTCATAGACTCACCCCTATGGCTTCTTTTATGGAGTCAATGCACTTCATACTTGGTCCTCCTCTTTTTCTGCTGCCTTCTATTTTTTCCAGCATTATTGTCTTTTCCAAAGAATCCTGCCTTGTCATGATGTGTCCAAAGAAGGACAGCTTCAGTTTTGTCATTTTTGCCTCCAGCGATATTTCAGGATTACTTTGTTCTAAGACCCACATGCTGGTCTTTCTGATGGTTCAGTGTATCCACAAATCTCTCCTCCAACACCATATTCAAATGAATCAATTTTTTCCCCTATCAGTTTCTCTCACTGTCCAAATTTTGCATCTGTACATAATTGGGAATATGAGGGTGTGGATGAACTTAGCCTTGACTCCAACGACATATCTTTGCTCTGGATGATCTTTCCCAATTCTTCCATTGCTGCCCTTCTGAGTCTTAGCCTTCTCTTGATTTCTTGGCTGCAGTTTCCATGTGAATTGATGACTGAACCAAGGTAAAGCAAAATCTGTAACAATTTCGATGTTTTTGTTGTCTATGTTAAAGTTGTATATTTCTCCTGTAATCATGATTCTTGTTTTCTTTATGTTCAAATGCAGTCCTGCTTTGGCACTTTGTTCTTTCACTTTTTAAAAAATTTTTATTAAATTTATTGGGTGACATTGGTTAGTAAAACTATATAGGTTGCAAGTGTACAATTCTATAATACGTCATCTATATATTGCATTGTGTGTTCACCACCCAAAGTCAGTTCTCCTTCCATCACCATATATGTGACCCCCTTTACCCTCTTCTACCACCCTCCCTCCTCCCTTACCCTCTAGTAACCACTAAACTATTGTCTGAGTCTGTGATTTTTTCGTTTGCTTGTTTGTTTGTCTTATTCTTTCATTGCTTTCAGCTTTATATCCGACTTATGAGTGAGGTCATATGGTTCTTGACTTTTTCTGTCTGACTTATTTCGCTTAGCATGATAATCTCAAGATCCATTCATGTTGTCACAAATGGCAGTGTTTCATCTTTTCTTAGGGTTGAGTAATATTCCATTGTATATATGTGCCACATCTTCTTTATCCAATCATTTATTGAATGACACTTTGGTTGTTTCCATGTCTTGGCCACCGTGAATAATGCTGCGATAAATTTAGGGGTACACATATCTTTATGGATAAATGTTTTTAGTTTTTTTGGGTAGATACCCAGAAGAGGGATTCCTGGGTCAGATAGCAATTCTATTCTTAAAGTTTCTGAGGAAACTCCATTCTGTTTTCCATAGTGGCTGTACAAAATTACATTCCCACCAGCAGTGTATGAGGGTTCCTTTTCCTCTACAGCCTCTCCAACATTTGTTATTACTTGTCTTGTTGATAATAGCCATTCTAACAGGTGTGAGGTGGTATCTCATTGTAGTTTTGATTTGCATTTTCCTAATAGCCAGTGAAGTTCAACAATTTTTCTGCCAGTAAGATGGTGTCATCTGCATATCTTATATTTTGATATTTCTTCCACCAATTTTCACTCCTCCTTTGAATCTAGCCCATTATAGGAAATCTCCTAAAATGTTTTTGAAGGTCACTATACCATTTACATCCTAACTAGAAATGTATGAGAGTTTTAATTGCACCATATCCTTCTTGAACAGTTGATTTTGTCAGTCTTTTAAATTTTAGTCATTCTAGTGTGTAGGTTGTCGCATTTTTTGTTTAAAATTTACATATCCCTGATAACTAAGAATGTTGAATATCTTTTTTATGCTTTTATTTGCCATTTCTATATATTCTTTGGTGAAATATCCTTTTAAATCAACATTTTAAATTGAAATCCTTGAATTTTTATTAGTGAGTTCCATTATTTATATATTTTGGATGTAAGTTCTCTACTGGATATATAGTTTATAATATTTTCTCTCAGCTTGGGGCATGCTATTTCTTTTTCTTAAAAGTGTCTTAGAAAAACCCAGGTTTTAAATTTTGATGAAATCTAATTTACTTTTTGTATCTTACTTAAGAAATCTTTGCTCGCCCAAAGCCACTTAGAATTACTCCAATATTCTCTTCTAGAAGTTGTATTGTTTTGTTACTTTTAGGTCCTAGATCTATTTGGAGTTTTTTTTTTTTTTTTTTTAATACTATGTGTTAAGTGTCAATATTCATATTTTTGCATATGGATATCCAATAGTTTCACCACTGTCTCTTGAGAAGACAATTCTTTTCCTAATCAATTGCCTTAGTATCTTTGTTGAAAATCAATTGGTCATATATATGGGTGGATCTATATATGGAGTTTCTTCTGTTTCATAGGTCTGTATGCTTCCTTTGTATCACATTGTCTTGATTACTGTGGCTATAGAGGAAGTCTTAAACTCATATAGTGTAAATTCTCTAACTTTGTTGCTGTTTTTCATAATTATTTGGTCTATTTTAGATATAGTGCGTTTACATATAAAGTCTTAATTAGATTGTGTATTTCTATAAAAATACACTAACCATATAGTATATAGCCTTTCGAGGATGGCTTCTTTCACTTAACATTTCTATAAAAAAGTAATTTTTTAATGATATTTACAAGCTACTGTTCTTTTCTAAACTTCAATTTCTAAATTATTGTTAGAGTACAGAACTACACTAGATTTTATATACTGAACTTGTATCTTATAAAATGGCCAAATACATTTTTTTTAGATGGATGTATGTTCATACTCTGGTTTGGAACAATAATAAAAAAGCCTTACAGTTGTAAATTATCTCACTGTTAGATTTAAACTAAATTTTTAAAATCCAGAAAATCTGGATGTTATCTTGGCTACATTATCGCACTTGATATTTTATCTATAAAATGTTTTACTTGCTCAATATTAAATTAAATTCAAGGATCACATAGCATTTACAAACAAGTGGAAGACCACATGGTGTGTTGTGAAATGCACTCTCCTGCTTCAGGATAGCTACAACTTGCTACAAGAAAACACACAAAAATGTTTTGCCTAGCAAGTTCCCACGCAAAGCCTCCTTTAAGTTTCCCTTAAGCATGGCAGGATGAAACCAATGGCTTCACAAATGTAGACATTGATGTAAATATGGAGATTTAAAAGGACACTGCATAGTGCAGTTAAAAATTTAAATTAATGTCCAACTCATTTGTTTAATGACAAAGCACTCAGTGGATTGTGAAAATTTCCATGTGGCATTGAAGAATACAAGACATTTCTTTCTGAAAAAAGATGCTAAATATTCTAAAACATGATGTGTCACATTCTGTGAGAACACAAAGCATGCCTGTTTTCTGCAAAGAAATTCAAATCCTGTAAGCTAGTTTTAGTCTAAGTCTAAAATATACTGCCACTCCTCATTTCCTTTGCTAGTTACACTCAGTGTTCATTCAGTTGGTGCTATTGAATACAACATAGATGGTTCCACCAAAACATTTTTTTCATAATTGCCATGTATTATGAGACCATCATTTTTGTTTAAATACTGCAGTTCTTTGTAGTTAATGGATCCAGACAATGAGAGATTCACCACCTTAATGTTATTTTAGGAAACCCCATTCATTGAGTACCTGCTTAATTGTAGGCACTTTGACATCTGTGATGTCATTTTCATCCTCATAATAAACCTGTGTGCTAAAATTATGAAAAATAGTAAAAGTTATCCTTATATACATGAGAAAACTTAGACCTAAATAGATGAAGTGACTATTTAAGGTCATATCAAAGAGTTGAATCAGTATCAAAGCTATAACTTCTTATTGGAAGGATGAGATACTAGTTCTACTACACCACTTCGAGTCTTCCAAAGGGGAATTTTTCCATATGTTATTAATATATAATTTATAGAGACTAAAATTCACCTCTAGTGTACAGTTCTGAAAGTTTTGACGATCACATTCATTTAAGTACCCAGCACCATAATCAACATGTAGAACAGATTCATCTTATCCCCAAATTTCCCCCTGCCCTTTGTATACAGCCTGGCCCTCCATTTCCAGCCATGGCAATCACCGATCTGTTTTGTTCTTACAGTTTCACTTTTTTCTAGAATGTCATATACACTAACCATATAGTATACAGCCTTTCGAGGATGGCTTCTTTCACTTAACGTAGTACACATGTGATATTCATTCACATTGTTTGTAAAACACTAGTGCATTCTTTGTCATTGCTGAGTAATATTCCATCACTGGTTGTTTGTCCATATGTTTTGCCATTCCTAGATTGAAGTACTATGCTATAAAAGTTCATATAATGTTTTTGTGTGAAGAAGTAAAGGTTTTCTCTCACTTGGATAAACACCTAGGAATAGAATTTCTGGATCATATGGTAAGTGTATGTTAAACTTCACAAAAGACAGAAAAACTGTTATTCAAAGGGGCTGTATCACTTTGCATTCCCATCCATGATGTAACAGTACCAACACTTGATACGGTCACTTTATTTTTAAAGACATTCTAAAAGGTACGTGGTAGTATCTCATGATTTTAATTAGTTAAAATAAAATTTTAATGGGCCTCCTGAAGGAGGCTGTGGATAGCCCATTTACGGAAATTTTACACTGAAATCCTTTATTTTAGTTTTGGAAAGTTTTGTTAAATTCTATGCTAATCAGTAATTAAATAATATGATTAAATCTTTATTCCATCTCTCTTCTCCTTTCTCATTGCTATGGGTGTGTCATACACACAATGGTTACAATACTAAAGGAGGGCGGGAAAAATTGTAGGATTTTCATAACAAACAATTTATATAGTTGGATTTGGAATATTTGGGAAATTGACAAAATAGGTCATAGATTTTCTTTATATACTTGACACATATAAATATAACTTATTCAAATAAAAATATTTTTCCGTGACAATGAAACGGGAACAGATCTTAGAACAGACTTCATAGATAGACACATTAAAAAAAAAAAAAACCTCATAAAAAGTTCCTACTTTTATGGACTTTAAAAAAGGACATTTTATTTACATGAAAAATCCACTAAGTTGTCCTATATGGGAATGAATTATCAAAACTTATGGTTATGTAAAGGGCTAGCATATCCTGAGAGACACCTTAACGAAAGCATAGCTCAATATAAATACTGCAGAAGAAAATATAAAGAGCAAAATACTTTTAAAATGATCTTATAAAGAATTTCTCTTTGATCCATGCAGAAAAGTTTTATAGAAAATACAGGACAAATGCTATCGGCCACCTATTTAATTTTTAGTCTTGTATTTGTTTTGGAAAGAATACATACCAATCATGTAAGCACAGCCAAAATCGTTATGCTTAAGTAATGCATTTAAAGAATAAATGTATGTTAATTATATTCAGGTTGACCATTATTTGAAATATTTATGTTTGTAGTGGCATACAAAGGTACCAAACAAAACAAATAAAAAGATGGGAAGTCAAGTGTTTATTTAAAATTTTAATTTAGTAAGTAAAATTCATAAAAGAACAAATTTTAAAAAAATGAGCACCCACTCTCATAACTGAAAACTACATAGCTGATTTAAGAAATGCACCACTTCTCTTGTGTCTAAGTAGAAGGGCATGTGTCTATGTATCTATGACTAGTTTTGTTTCAGTCGAATGCTTCAAACAGTGTTTAAAATTTTTCTTTAAAATTTAATTATATGACTTGCACTCTTATAATTTGTACACTCACTTCTATTCCAATAAGTGTGATTGTGAAGTGGAGAGTACAGGGGAGGTGGTTTATCCTTGCATAGCAGAAGGTACTTATAACTAGGAGGCAGGTGTTCTGACTTGCTTTTGTACTAAAGAGTTTTGTCAAGTTGTGAGAAACATCTAATCTCTTGGGACTTTTCATAATAATGTTTCTTTCATAATAATGCAGAGGGAATGGACTACATCTGTATTTCTCTGATAACAGTTATTCACATGTCACCTTCAAGATTTTTATCATATCCATGTGCCATTTTGCTAATACTTAATGAATATTATTTTGTCAGTTGGGCTTCTAAAACTTACATTCTTATCCTCATCCCAAGTAATAGCAGCTACAAAATCATGTGTATAAAATTTGACTTATTTTTTAAAAAATGTGCATTAAAATAAACACACTTTGCTTATATAAAACATGTTTACCTATGAGAAAACTAAAATAACTTCCTCTATCACTAGTGATACAGGACCAGATTTGTTCTCAACACTAGTAACTTTCCAACTTATGTTCAAATCTAATTGACATTGTAAGATATTTAGGATGTAATATGTATTCCATTATTTCAAAGAATAAGTTCTTTTTACATGCTCAAAGTAAGAATCAAAATAGAAAATTTAAGTCATCATAGGTTTTTCACTTTTTATGCTCACAGATGTAGGTTACATATGTGTAATAAAACTTATTATAAATATTTTATAACCTAAAAAGATGCCTAGGTGAGTAAAGAACAGTTTTACAAACTAAAGGATGGTTTTTACAGTGTAATGACTTACTGGTATTCCATTTTATTAAGACAAAACTCGTCTTTAACACATTCTTGGAGAACTAGGGAATACCAGTTTTGTGGAATTTTAATTAAAGATGCTCCATATGTTATGCATACTCAAAATCATAATTATCTTCAAACTATTAACATAATACAGATATTTCTAAATTTGATAATGAGCATTTTTACTTGCCACCTAGTTTTAATTATTTTTATTTAGAGTGCCGTATTCTTTTACAAACATCTATTTTAAGGAGACCTTCAAACTTTGTGAAACCTAAGGTAATCATTCCCCCCCCCCCCCCAAATCGTCACATAAAAACTAGAACTGTCAAGGGGAGAACAGATCATGAAAAACAGTGTAACATCCCTGGGAAGCTGTAATTTTTATGCCTTACTAAATAGTGGAGTGTAACACAGTAGCCTTCAAATTTTACTTGGCATCACACTTCTAGGGCCACAGCTTCATTTGACCCTATAAACACGCTGTTAATGGTTCTGTTTACTAGAATTTATTGCTACTGAGATGGAAAAGCACAATGCTATGAAACCAGTAATGCAGCAATATGCAACCTCAAGTTCTATAATGTGGCTGTATTCTGTAATCATTAAAATGCAGATGAGGATTAAGCTGAAGACTGATTTTGTGATTGCTTTTTAAGATATTGAGTAGTTCTTAAAATATGTGGCTGGGTGAGTGTGTATAAATAACTTGCATATTAGTATATTTTAAAACTGCTCGGATGGGAAGGATGTTTTCTTTGGCCAAAGATTTCCCAGTTTTTTGAAAAATGCTCTGTGATTCATCAAGTAATCAGATAGATAAATTTCTGGTTTTCACTATTGTGATTATAAATATATAGCTTTCTACAGTATTTTTCCCAGTAATTTTCAGGTGTTACTTGTATGTGATATTTAACATGTTTTGAACTGAGAAATGTTCCCTTTATCACTTTTTACATATATCAGCCTCAGATTATTGTAGGGCATTTCAAATCAGCACCTACTATTGTTCTAGGGAAGCTTCTTTAATG
Organism: Rhinolophus ferrumequinum; assembly: GCF_004115265.2. Lineage (NCBI taxonomy): Eukaryota > Metazoa > Chordata > Mammalia > Chiroptera > Rhinolophidae > Rhinolophus > Rhinolophus ferrumequinum. The sequence goes on from NC_046309.1 coordinate 19,229,666, forward strand.
GGGTATATTTGTATGCACACATATTAACACATGTGGTATATATAATAATCTCTTTGATAGGTAAAATTCTTTTTTTTTTTGCTGAACAATGCAAAGCTGATTTTGATTTTGATTTCATTGCTTTCTTTTTTGATAGATAAATTCTTGATTTGTATTAACTGATTCTATCAAGGTATGAATTAAAGTATCTCTATATTCTAGAATATGTTTATTATCTATCGGACAAAAGACAGGCATTATCTAGTTTATCTACAGAAATATGAATCTGTTGAATCATATTAATCTTGAACTTTCAGAAAGGAATCTATTTTTCTTTTTAAGGATAGATATGTCACACACTCTTCATATTTGATAGGTACCGAGTCTCTGTTTAAAAAGGTTGAGATTTTACCCTCTTTCTTTGGTCTCCCTGCTTTTACTTAGCTCCCTGCATATGAGTGGCACTAAATAGACAGAAGAGGGTCCTTCACAGGCCACTTAGCTCATCTCTGTTGCCCTGTGCGCATTGATCCATGTAAGCTATATTTTTACAAACTGTTACGGAGAGGTTTATCACTTGATTTTCCTCATACTGGTTAGAATTGATGATATAATTCTGGGGATATCTTGACATTATATTTCTTTTTTCACTCTAAATTGTCTCAACCACACCCATAACTTTAACTGCTATCTGTCTTAATGATAAATATTTCAAAGATAAACGTTTCCCTTCTGACAAGTCTTAAACTCCAGACTCTCTTCTCTGCAGTTCTTTTCTGGAACACCTTAAATTTAGTCTTTTCCAACCTCTGACCTTGTTTCCTCAGCCTAATCTCCTGTTCCCGTGCTCTCCTGCTAATGATATCTCATAGCGCGTGAGTCCTCTCTCTTTTCTGAACTAATGCAGAAGTCTTCTAGCTGGCTTCTCTGGCTTTGTCTTACTTTCTTCAACTGCTTTACCCATACTGCAGTTGGAATGGGATCTAACACACAAATCTGAACCTACTGTTCACATTAAAAAAATAAATAAATACATTCTCAAACATCTATGGATACAGGCCAAACTCCACGAAGAGGCATACAAGTTTCTGTCTTGTGTGGGTCTCAGGGTAATCCTGCAAACTCTTTTTCCTTGTTTCTCTTAACCAGCTTGCTTCTGCTCTGCTTCTGGTTAGGTTCAGCCACTGGGAGACAGTGCGAGGGGTGGGTGGATGGAAAGTTAGAAGAGGAGGAAAAGCCAGGCATGAAATCCTTCCTCCTTTGTCTTTAAAATTGGCTGTAACTCCTTTGTGGCTCCAGCTACCATTGGGACAGCCCAGATTCAGCTGTGGCAAGTGTCCCTCCTCTCTTCACAGTACCTCCAGCCCTAAGGGTGGCAAACATTTCTTGTCATGACTAATCTCTGGACTGCCTCCCATTCATTTTCTGTCCTCTCTGCTCCTCCATCACCTTTCGAACTAACTTATCACTCCTCCATTTAACTAACTGAAATGAATTCCCTTTCACTGACTGAAACCTACTTGATAAAATCTTTGTGTTAGCATCTTTTAAACTTATTTCATTGATTATATACTGGGGTGCCAAAAAAATGTATACAAGTGGACACTTTGGTCAACGTTGCTCAAGCAGTAGTTCGCCGTAATCAGAAGTGTATAGACGCTGAAGGTAACCATTTTGAGCACCTCTTGTAATTGCAGAAGTCAAACGTGACTTGTATTCATATTTTGTTAATGGTATATATTAAGTATTACAATTTTAATACAGTTTTCCTTTCTTAAAATGTGTATACATTTTTTTGGCATCCTCTGTTCATACAGAGTCTTGGAGCCTGACACTCCTCATGTTTATAATCATTAGTGATCTTGGACAAATCCCTTATAACTTGCTGAGGCTCTTGTAACTCATTTAGTGTCTGGGAGTTGTATCTGCCCCACAAGTTGGTATGAGTATAAATAGAAATTGATACCATGTGATTATGACTTCAGCACAGTACCTGGCACCCAGCAAGCACTCACCACCTGGAAGTTGTTGCCCCACGAGACCAAGAATCGAAACACTGAAACAGTGATTTTCACTGTTGGGGACGAAGCCCCAACACCTCGTCCAGGACACACAGCAAATGTTCAATATATAGTTGTTGAGAGAACAGTCATCGTTTTAAAAGACGTCTCATCTCCATCCTCAAAGCCACGACTTTGTCTTAGGCCACCACGTCTCCTACCTGAATGACTACAGTAAACTTTGTTACTGTGTTTTGTTTCCCATCTTCGAGTCCTCTTCCATTCAACTAGAGTAATTTTTCAAGTTGACAGATACCATCTTTATCATCTTTTGAGTGTCTTCCTATAGCTTTCAAGACAAAGTATAAACTTCTTAGCATGATTTATGTTGCAATTTTTCTCCTAGATTCTTATTATAATGCTAGGCTCACATCTTTACCACTTTCTCTCTTGCTTTACACTTTACTTGCAATTTCCTGAGTGAACTGTGTATCCTCTAGTCCCGTTTTATTTGTACTTGCTAATTGTTCTCTTCATGGCACTCCTCTTAGTTTCCAAGTAATCTTCACTTTGCTTTCACTCAACAACTCAGTTCAGAAGCTGACTTTCTAGAGATTTTTCCTTGAATCCCCTCCATTTCCATTTGGAGTCTTCCCCAAGACTGTATTTTCCCGATTACGTGCAAGTTTCACCCAGTTGATGGTAAGCCCCTTTTTCTATGTGTTTAGCATATTGATTAGCATATAGCAGTCATGTGATACATGTTTGATAAGGAATCAAGAAAGGGCTGAAACTAGACCCTTAAATAAATGCCAAAAGATGCCTCTTTTCTAAGTAAATCAGTCTGTTAAATTGCCTCTTTGAAAAGTGTTATTCAACCAAATCTTCTCCCTTATTTAAAGAATACGAAATCCTTTGCTAAAATCAGATAAACTGTTTTTTAATGGATCATAGTTCTTTGATCCATTAATCTAGAAACACTAGAAGAAAAGGTAATATGCCTCTTCTGAAGCTACTTATTCTTAGTGAATATGTTCTTTGGTCTTCATAAATTCTACTGTTTTCAAAGTGCTTACAACTTATCATTTCACTAATTCATTTCAAAATCTTAGTTTCAATTATAAAAGATGAGTATGTTCTAGAGATCTGCTGTACAACTTTGTGTGTATTGTTAGCAATACATATTGTGCACTTCAATTTTTGTTAAGAGGGTAGAACTCATGTTGTGTTCTTACCACAGTAAAAACAGACAAATAGAATCTTATAAAAATTAGCATAAAATCTCATTGACTTTTTTTTTAGAACCCATCTTTTTATTCTTCCTGTAAATTAAAATTTCATCGTCTTGATTCTTATGAAAGTTTGTGATTTTTACGGAGTAACTGACATCTGTGTATTACCACAATGCCTGGTAGTAAATTTCTTTTGGCAGTGGAACTTGAACTCATGTAGAGCAAGGAAGTGGTCTTGCAAAATTTTTTCATTCCTTGGATTTCTATTATTTTTAATCAATGTTAATTTACTCTTTAGTCTGAAGTTCAAGTCCTTCACAGAGAAGACTGATTTTAATTCTTGTATTGTAGAAATTATGCATTCTGACTTCTTTCTCTAATGGTCACACACACTCCCTCAGACTCACTTAACCTTAATATTGAAGGAAAAAAGAGTAGCGGAAGACAACTTTCTTAAATACGAGTATCTTTTCCCATTAATGGCAATTCTAAAAATTATCAGAGGAGCAGAATTCCATTTTTTCCTTTGATTTTCCTTCAGTTTCAAGGAAGTGATAAAAAAGAGTTAAGAGACTGCTGAAGTAAGTACACATTGATTAAGAATTTTGGTGCAAGATCTTGATGATCTAAAATATGTAAGACATATTTTTATGCCTTTTTTGGAAGAATTGAATTTTGTTTCTAGATATCACGTATGTGTGTGTGTGTGAGTGTGTATGTGTGCAAATGAATTAAATAGATACAAAAAATCTGATATCCTAGAGTGATTGCATGAAACAAGAAACAAGATACAAGAAACAAGATATGAAGGAATTAAAAGAAAATAGGTATAAATATTGGTGTTGTCCTATACACTGAGGGAACTGCAAAATTTTGGGCACTCTCTAAATATTGTTGACTGTGAATAGAGAGTGAATTTCTATTAACGGCTGGCAACATAGTCCATCTCATTTGATTTACTGAGCTATGTAGAAAGACAGATTGCATTTAAATCTTTTTTTATTATAATTAATGTTTTGTTATTTGTATGGTTAAGCACCATAGAGTTGCTGTAAATTTTCTTTTCCAGGGAAAAATCACCAGCTCTATTTAATTTCTACTAGCAATAAATAATACCACAAAGCTAATTAAAATAAAATTCAATCAAATAGGTTTTTAATGAGTTAAATCTTAGATAATACAAAAGGGAATGATTTCCTGTGTATTTTTTGCACATGAAAAAACTTATACTCGCATGTGCTTATTTCTGTAAACATTAGAATCTATGTGTTTTACTGTCATGTGTGTACCTCATGGTTGTGCCATATTTAAGTTGAAAACTTAATTCTATGTTTTTAAAGCAGTGTTATAGCTAAATAGTAACTATCTGAGACCCACTTTAAGTTGGCTTTGAATTACATAGTGTCCAAAATGTGGGGATCATTAGAAAATTACTGATCTGTTTAGATGAGTAACATGTAATGGAAGGCATACATTTTTAATTATATAAATATTAATATTAAACATTTAGATAATTATTACTCATGTAGAAATTTATTTTGTTATCTAACAACCCTCATACTAGCATGTGTATAATAATTATTAAGATTAGATTTTAATTTATAAAATTCAGATAAATTATAATAATTCCATAACTTGTTAATTTTCCTCATCATTTTAAAACGTTTATTTAATATAATGGAATACTGAAAAAATTTAATAAAGTCACCAGTGATATCACCTCTCAAAAATAACTGGTTTACCAGTTTAAAATATGTATATGCATATAACAAATGCACACAAGTATTACTTCTATTTGTAAAACTTGTTTAGTGAATTGATGTTTTAAGGTTTATATAGTTCTCATATAGAAAGTGTAATTTATTTTACTAACAGTTTATTGGGTAACAATTGAGTACCTTTATATAACCTTTATATAGCTTTAAAGGATGTCAAAAATTATGAGGTGACATAGGTTTTTCATGTTTTTAAATATTTTTTACTGAAAAGTTTCTCAGAGGTGTTAATATGTTACTATGCATTGGGAATTTCTAAGGGAGATATCATACAGTGTTTCCCAACTTATTTTATTGTGGGATCCTGCTCTTTTTCCCCAGGGGCATCTTATGTGACCAGAGTTCCTGCAAATACAATTCAGAAAATGGAGATCCAGGCTTCTGGCCAGGTCATTAAAGAGAGGTTAGATCCTGAGAGTGAATTCTTTAAATAATTGATTTAAGCATTAGTGTGTTGTTCAGGAACTGTGAAATACAGTTTATCTTTCCTGGATGGACTCATATTTTGCCTTGTGATTGTAGATGTGACTTTTGGGTATAATTCTATTCACATCTTAACCACTAATATTAACCCAGTACCATTCCTGATACACATTAGGAAAAAAATAACAAATGTATGTTGATTATATGTAGAGAGAGTAACATAATTTTATGATTATGATGAGCAGGAGGTGGGGTTATTATTCATTTAATTCACAAATACTGTAGTAGGAATTTTATATATATTATTTAATCTTCTAAATCACTACTGCTTTAACATAGGTATATTTTCCCAACTTAAATACACAAAAACCAAGTGCCAACATGCTTAAGTTAACTGGCTCAAAGTTACATGAACAGTAGCGATTTCATATATATTACAGCAGATGCTATAATTTATGAGTATTTTTAGCTGCTATTTAATCAATATTTAATATATGAAAAAACAAACATATATACACATATGTTATAAACATATATACCGTGTTTCCCTGAAAATAAGAGCTAGCTGGACCATCAGCTCTAATGCGCCTTTCGGAGCAAAAATTAATATAAGGCCCAGTCTTATTTTAATATAATATAAGACTGGGTATAATATAATGTAATATAATATAATATAATATAATATAATATAATATAATATAATATAATATAATATAATACCGGGTCTTATATTAATTTTTGCTCCAGAAGCAGCATTAAACCTGATTGTCCAGCTAGATCTTATATATGGTCTTAAGCTACTTAGAATGAAGGAATCAGAATCATACAAAATTGTTAAATTGGATTATTAAAGAGTTCACAAAACTTATTAATGAAAGTGGATATTAAACCCTAGAAAATTCCAGTGACTGAATTGCTCCATATCTGATTGACAGCTTCAACCTAATCATTCATATATTTTCCTGTCACATCTCTTTCAGAAGATAAGCTACTTTCTAACGACTTGCCTCAGGGATTTTGCATGTTTCACATGTTTTGTAAAAGCCAACCCCCAAGAAGAGAGTCTGTTACAGGTTCTGTAAACTGGTGGAGGGTGGTTTTGTGAGAGGTAGGAGCCAAGGGAAAGGGACTCCCCCATGGTCTGCTAAGGGAAACGAAAAAAACAAAAGAAAATTACGTTTCTGAGAAATTAGGCAGTAGGAAGTCAGGTATCTCAGTTATACGATCATCTCAGGTGACTGAACCTTAAACACTGGGCTTCCTACCTCAACAAATATTCCTTTACCTAACAGAAGTGAAGGCAGCAATGCTGCACTGGAGTGCACATGGAGCACTGTGGGCGAGGATGTTGGAGATAGCAGAGGAGGAAATATGACTCCATTTGAACAATGATTTTCAAGCTATGGGTCAGGAACTTTTAGTAGGTCATCAGTGAGATGGATGCAGAATTTTTATCAAATTAGAACATGTTAAATAATTTTATAGTTTAACAACTCTAGCAGGATAAAAATTTCATATAAAATGTTATTTCACATTTGTTCAAAAGTTTGAAAAATATTGTATTACTTGCTTTCACTATTTTCTGGGACCATGCCATCCTCATAATTGCAGAGAACACTGAAAAGTGCAATGTGGAATTTCCTTTCACCTGAATGAGATGGAAGTCAGGATATTTTGTAAATGTGTTTTTATGGACTGAAACTCATAATATTTTTTGTAGCCATTTTTATGTGAATTGAAACACTCACATAAAATGGTGGATGTGGTTCATTATATCTAGCGTCATTGACTTGTTTAGTCCAAGATTAATTTAAAAATCCAATTTATGTCCAGTATTTGACATAATATCCTATGCAGGTAAGACAAAATTATAATTGTCAATTGGCAGTGCTTATTTGTAATTGAACTGCTCACTTTCATTGGATGTTTCTTTATATTATTTTCTACTAGAACTTGTTCAATTTTGTGTTAGATTATTATATTTTTATATTAAATAATTTATCTAATATAAGCATTTATAATTAAATATTTCAGCCCTTCAATTTTCTTTAGGTAATGTAAGAAAAAGTAAAACTATTTTGATTACAGAAATTTTATTGATTCATAAAAACATTCATATCGTATTAACATTAGTAAGCTAAACTATCGAGATCACAAAACTTAAATATATGGCGATAAGTGTATTTGAGAATGAATGTTTTCCCTTTTCCCAAAATGCTATAATTTTGTGAGAATAATTATTTTATCATGTGTTTTATTTTTCTAACCTTTACACAATCCCCAGAGCATGCAGTGATATTTCTCTAGAATGTTATCTTCGATATTAATGACAAAACTGAGAAAAAGATAATTTTGCATCTTTAGACAATGGCATAAAATATCTATGTTTAAATAATATTAGCATAAAAAAGCCATTTCTAGTCATCTCCCCGTTGCCCTGTTTACTGGCAAAAATGTGTAAGTCAGGAACAAGAGGCTACCGTGCTTTTTTTGGTTTTAATTTTATTACGTGTAGACCATTGTGTATGTGTATATTATAATAATTTACACTTTAAAATATCACCAGAAGGTATACATATCAATTTATGCTATGTTAATGTGAGAGGCACCCCAAAAGCATTGGTTTATTAGTTAACTATTATTGATTAATCAATATTTCAAGTTATTGATTTATTATTCATCATTATTTAGCATTGCAATCTTAGTACTTATATGTACTGGGGATAATATACTTTAATTTTAAACATATGTACAATTATTAAGTGTAATTGCTATAAATTCTCTAATTTCTACTACTTTTATTGACGCTAACAGCACTATAGCAATATGAAAACAAATATGTATTTCTAAAGAGACCCCTATTCATTGGAAATAAACAGGGGGGAGGTATCAGTATATCATTTTCATATACTGGGAATGAGAAAAGATTTTATGTTCAGTCAAAAAAATATCCTCTAAAGAAGGGTGAAACTAAAAAACAGCTGCAAAACAGTTGCTTAACATCAAAACGCATAAAGGAAAAAATTACATGCTGGGATCTAGAGTCAGACAACAAAAACTCAAATACCAAATCCACTATTTACTTGGTCTGTAATTTTGGCAAGTTCTAAAATCTTTCTGTGCCTGAGATTCCACGTCTGTAAAATAAGAATTGTCCTCACAAGATTGTGATGAAAATTAAATGAGTTAATACAGGTAAAATGCTTAAAAGAATGCCTGGTAAATAGAAAACCTCTATTTTAGCCATTAAACTCCAAAGATTATTACTTTCTTGCTAGACTCTATCTTAATCTTGGTCCTCCCTCTATCCCTCCATCCCTTCCTTCCTCCCAAATCTCTCTCTCTCTCTCTCTCTCTCTCTCTCTCTCTCTCTCTCTCTCTCTCTCCCTCCCTCCCTCCTTCCCTTCCTCCCTCCCTCTCTTCATCTTTTATCTATAATGACATTTTGTACTTCGCTTTTTAGACGGCCTATAAAGTTTTACATTAAAAAAAATCTTCTTTCCAATAAATAATCTCACATAAGTTTTAGTAAATGAATACTATTTTAATTATAGATTAATTTATTTAATCCATCCTCTTCCTCTCTCTATTGTGGGACATTAGTTTTATTCCTCTTAATTTTTAATTAATTTAAACAATGTTGCAGTAAGTGTCCTTGTATGTACATCATCAATAATTTCTGGAGAATAATTTTGATGTGGAATTGCCATTTCAAAATGTATGCATGGTTTTGAGGCTTTCAATGTAACATATGAAATTATCTTCCTGGAATGTTATTGATTTGCATACCTGCTGACAGTGTATGCATGTCCTATGCTAGTCAAATATTATAGAGAGTGAATGTACAATCAGACAATGGCCAGGTGACATATAAAAATAGAACTCTGACCCACAATCTGCAGGAATCATCCCAGGAAGCCAACCTACCATAAATCAGGCATGTAGAAAGTCAGACCTCTATCTCTGAAAGCCACTCTAGGAAGTCAAATCATAATGTTGTAATAATTGGCCCCAAATGACCAGGACTTCATTAATAACTGCCAGCTTCCTTAATGTTTGCCCCTACTTCCAACTTAGAATCAGCTAGAGAAAGCCATATATGGACCCCTAACTGAGGACATAGGTAGCCCCACTTCTTGTGAGCCTGCTGTACTCCAACTTCCCCATGCCAACAACCTCCAACTGAGAACACCTGAAGCCATCCCTTTTTCCACTATGAAGCTTTCCCAGTCCTCCGGCTGCCTCTGAATCTGTGCCAAATTCAAGTGATAGTTGCTGACTCCATTTATATGTATGTATGTGTCACTGAATTCCAAATTATACCTAGCAGCCAGATTGATGACACATTAACTGAAAGAAACTACCCTGAGGATATAGGTAGTATAGAGGAGACAAAACAAAAGCCACAATTCTATTCCAGGTATAGATCCAAAGAGCCTCCTTCACTGAAATTCTATCAGGCTGTTCTGCCCATACTGAAGACCATTTGGCTAGGGGAATGAAAAAAGCTAACGTACATATAAAGCCATATTTGTGATTGCCTCCCTGTTGTCCAACAATTTAACATCATGATGTTTTTCTGTAGATTTCTATGGATTAAATTTTCATTAACCAGTTTCACAGGTGTTTCTATGATTAGGAAAGTAATATATTTTCTTGTAAAATGCTCATAGTTTACCGAAAAGTATAATGAATCACTTGTATTCTATCATTTAGAGATAACAACTGGTAATATTTTGGTATATAGCCTTTTGACTTTCTACACACAAACACACACACACACACACACATTACAAAAAATTAAATCACACTGTAATTATGATATTTTCACTTGATCATCTTTTTATATCAAAACTATCTTCGTGAATGGTCCCACTGAATTCTATTTTATGGACATGGCCCAATATCATTAAATTGTACCCATTAATCTGGGGAAGGTAATTTAGTGGTTACCAGAGGGTAAGGGGGTTGGGGGGTGGGAGATGAGGGTAAGGGGGATCAAATATGTGGTGATGGAAGGAGAACTGACTCTGGATGGTGAACACATAATGTAATTTGTGGATGATGTGATGCAGAGTTGCACACCTGAAATCTATGTAATTTTACTGGGAATTGTCATCCCAATAAATTTAATAAAAAAAAAAAATTGCACCCATCAAGTGATGGTGGCTGACTCCGTTATAGCAAGCTCTGAATACTGAAAATAACCTGTGCTATTTTCATTTGGATGATCTTTATTTATTTCCACATTGGGTATAATCACTTTCATTTTTTACTCCTTAAACAAAACAAGATATTTCTTTGATTAAGCTGACATTTTTTTCTTTGAGTGACAGAGTATTTTCTTATGCCATTATACTTTTTTAGAGCATTTGTTGTTTTCTTATTGATTTATATTTCAATTGCATTAAATCATTATTATATTATAATTTAACCTATATTTTGAAAATTTTTTTCTTTGATACACAGGAGAGCTATATTTTGCTTATTCATTATTAATATACATTATATTTTTAGTACTGTTCTTGACTCTGGGCAGAAAATTCTATCACTTGCAAATAGTTGTTTATCATGTCCTTTAGAATACACTAATTTCTTGTTTTTATTCTTTTTATATTATTGTTTAGGTCTTCCAGAAAAATCTTTTTAAAAGTTGTGCTAGCAGCATTTTTATCTTGTCCCTCACCTAACAGAAATACCTTCAGAAAATCATCAATGACGTTGATGACATTTACCTACATTTGCTTTGAGATAAATGCTGATAAAGTACACTTCACTGAAATTCTATCAGGTTGCGTACGTGTGAGCCAAGCATTTTAAATTATTAAGAGCTATTATCAGAAATTATGTGTTTATGACTATTTTAGTATCTCTAGATATAACTAATTTATCCTTTGACCTATTGAAATTGAAATAGTAAAATAAAATAATGGATTTGTTAATTTAAACATCCTTTCATTCTTAAAATAAATCCCATTTGGCCATTATTTGATTAATATGGTGCTAAATAAAAGTGTAGAACCTTGTAAATTTTATTATTTGTAAAACGCCCATAGTTTATTTTCTAAATTAAATATATATTTGCATATATATATGTGTATGTATATACATATATATGCTATAATATTAAGTATCCACTACTTTTAGTAATTCTCTTCCAAATCTATTGTCTGTTTGTCATTTCAACAGTATTTACAGAATTTCAAGGAAGGGTGGCAAAACTTAGACAAAGTTTCATGGAAGTTGTGAGATTTGTACTGGCTCTTCAATGAAATGATGAATAGTCACAGAGAGAGGAGATGGCACAAAATCCTAAAGAGTAATTTAGGGATAGGAAACATGAAAGAACACAAAGACAGAACTGTGTTTTATATATTCCATGAGTAATGATTAGACCTTTAGAAAAGGTCTGTCTAATCTAAGAGAAAAATAATGAGACATATAATTAGAGGAATAGATTGGTATCATACTGAGTAGGGTGTTAAATATTGAGGAGTTTGACTTTTATTCAATAAGTGGTTTCTGAGTCAAGGATTAATATGCAAAATTATATTTAAAAAATATAACTTCTGTTGTTGTATACAGGCTGAATAATAGGAATATCAGCTAGAGGAAAACTGACAAATAAGCAAATTCCTGCAATTCTCTAAGAGTGGTTTTTGCATCCTTGCTGTGTACAAAAAATCAGAATAAAAAATTATCCATCTTTCAATAATATACTTTTTTTTACAAAGTGTTTGTAATTACACTTTGTCCATTTTGGACAACGGTTTCCTAATTTTACCCTTGAGTTGCTTCAAAACTCTTGGGTAGATGTCAATTGGCCCATCAGTTTATCAACATAAACAGATGTTCCTAACAGAAACCTTTAACTTTTTATTGGAATGTACGCTGCCACAAAAGTCACTTGTTTGCAACAAAGGAAATATTTGTTGCTGGTGGTTTTATTTAAAGACACATTTCTAGTGCTAATACAGCCAGAATTTTTCACTTTACGGTCAAATTTTATAACTGTGATGCTTCTGACAATGCTATTTCATGCAAAATATCTAAAAAGAGCAAAATATCTAAATAGAACAAAATCAAACATAATTTTAGTCAGCATTCTGTGAATGTGTCTAGTATTCGGATTTTGTTAGCATAGTGTGAAGCTATCCTCAGGGAAAAACCAGTTTTAGGGAAATTGTCTCATCGGAGGAATTTCTTTCTGACTTTTCTCCTCTCAGAGATAATTTCTTATTTTGAGGATAAAATTTACTAAATTAAAATTTTCTATACAGAGCTTAGGGGTGAACCTGTAGACAACACAGATAAGAATCTCTCCATCAAACTTAAGAAAAAGCAATCGAAACAGAAGCGAACACTTACGATATACTTAAGGAAAGAACGTGTGAGCCAAGCATTTTAAATCGAGTCAAGTAGTGTTTATAGTATGAAAGCTAAACCAAAGAGTTTTGAACATGTAAGACTTCATAGGATGTTGCCCAGGAACTGCTCTTTAGGATGATAAACGTCAGCCAAACAAGACGTGCCTAAAGGAAATCTCAGCAAAAGGCCCAAATATATTTTACTGAAAATCTAATGAATACAATGTCTATGTTATAAATCCAGCAAGTATAGAAAGAGTATAAATAATAACAATAGGATTGATACGTAGAGACCGGGAAGAAGGCGGTAAGAAGAGTAATCGTGGTGATTGTCTCATATGTGATAACTCCGACAAATCTAGTTGTAGAGATATAAGCACATTAACAGTACAAAGGTAAATATGAAGAAAAATAATACTATTGATGAACTGGATGTGAGGGAAGAAGGGAGAGAAAAGGCAGATTAACTCAATGATTATTTATATAATAGGCAGGAAATAGGTATTGTTTAATAGGAAAGGGCTCAAATAGTCTATTAAAGCAAGCACAAAACAAAATACAAAACTTTCTGTGTATATGATTTATGCAAAACAAAAACTGTAAAAAATAACATCAAATAATGGGAGTGATAAGAAAATTGCCAGTATTATTAATAAATGTGTGTTAAACTTGCCTATTAAAAGAAAAATAATTTTCAAAGTTGATTACAAAACCAAACCAAATTCTATGTGCCATATATTCCTAAATCAAAGTGATTCCCAAAGATTGAAAATGGAAAAAATGGGCAAAAGCAACAACTGAAACAACAGTAATGACAATCTCTAGATAGAGAATTTTACCCAAAATACTCATATGGGAAGAACAGACCAAAAACATGATGGATTCAGAGTGATTTTTCACCTTGCGAGTGCCACGGTGTTTAATAAATCTTCAGATTGAAATAATGATACTTGACACTTCAGGTTATTAAGAACTGGACAGGTCTTATGGAATGTCTTCCAAAAATATGCACGTTAAATAAAATTTAGAAAATACAGACATTTAGAAAGAGTAATACAGAAGCATTCATAGTCATTTTAAAGTCATTACTACCACTAATTTTTAAAGCATCACTATTTGTGATATTTTTCCTTTTTTATGTTATTATATATATAAAACATATATAACATACATGTATGATTTTTAGAAAATTAGATAATATTCAATATACAGTTCTGTATTATGCTTTTCTAATAAAATGGACATTTGCCATTGAACTTTAAAATTTATAATGTATAAACGTACCATACAGACTTCATATTGTGAAGCATTTAAGTTGCAGTTTTTCACTTTTATAAATATTGCTAGAATAAAGAGGAGCCTATATGAAACTGCATCTTTGATTACATCTTTAGACTATATCAAGAGATTTTAAGGTCGTCATTTTTAATGGAATGATTTTACCAATTTCCATTGTCACATATAGTGTATATTTGCATATCTTGTCTAACACTTTTTACATTAAGCATTTAAGAAAAGATAATTTCATCTATTTTGGAAACTTAAAATATATTTTACTTGCATTAATTAATTAATTTCTTTTTTCTTCATTAGTCAGAGTCAACAGCTTCTTTAATGTTTATTATAGTTGGTTCACATTATTTTTAGTAGTTAATTCTATGAAGCTTTTGCAAACACTGGACTAGTGAACCCTGAAATACTGGTCCAGGAGAAATTCAGAATAAGGTTCCTGCAAGCCTGTGGTCAAAAGATTTCCATCAACTGATCATTACATAATCTTTTCCATGTACATTTTTGTTTGCAGACAGACATTTTTTAAAATACATACTGTGGATTTATTAACACTGAACTCAAATGGCCAACAGCACCATAACTCTTTCCTGAAAGAAACTTATTTAACAAATGTATTTTCTCTGTATGAAACACATCGAACTTTGCACTTAGGAACAGCAGAAAGCACTTTGGCACCTGGGGGCCATATTATGCTTGGGGTGCATTTTAAATAGCAAAATCACCACCCAAAAGCCACAAAACGTGGAAAATGTGGCACGAAACAGACCACGAAAAGGACACTGGAGAGCTGCCAACAAGAAGGCAGAGCCTAGCTAGATGGGGGGGTGGGATAAGAGGGAAGGTGAGGGGATTAGAAAGCACAGTCAGTAACCACACGATTGCCATGGGGATACGAAAGTTAATTTGGGGAATGTAATCAATAATGTTGTAAAGATTTTGTAGGGTATCCGATGGACACTTGTCTCATTAGGGAGACCACCTCAGGGAAGATGTAGATGCCTGATCACTGCACTGTACACCTGAAGCTGAAGCTGAACAATAATGAATGTCAACTACAATTTTATATATATATATATATATATATATATATATATATATATATATATATATACACACACACACATACACACACACACACACACACATATATGTATATAGTTACAAGAAGCGGAGTACAGCATTAGGAATAGAGACAGTGGAAATGTAATGGCTGTGTGCGATGTCAGAGGGGTAGTGGATGGGGGAGGGGGGTTGACACAGTGTGAGGGGTATAAATGATAAATGTCTAACAATTACTTTGTGTTGTGCACCTGAAACTAATTAAAAAAAAGAACAAAAAAAGGCAGACCCTCACCGGGTTCGACCCCAGCTCTGAATGTGTGACCCTGGTCACTTACAATTGTTGCTGTTCTACACATGTCCATGGATGACTGCAAACGTGCCACACATATGGATTTTAGTTTACAAAACAATTTTGGTAAGAAGGTGAATTCACATATATGAAATTGATAAGTACCGTGTTTCCCCGAAAATAAGACCTAGCCAGACCATCAGCTCTAACACGTCTTTTGGAGCAAATATTAATATAAGACCCGGTATTATATTATATTATATTATATTATATTATATTATATTATATTATATTATATTATATTATATTATATTATATTATATTATATTACATTAAAGACCAGGTCTTATATTATATTAAAATAATACGGGGTCTTATATTAATTTTTTCTCCAAAAGACACATTAGAGCTGATGGTCCAGCTAGGTCTTTTTTTCGGGGAAACACGGTAATGAGGATTAACTGTTTTTCACAATATTTTTCTTTTTCAAATTAATCACTTATGGGTCTAACTTACCCTGGTATACTGGGAATATTGATGTTATTCATTTATATAAGC
Organism: Rhinolophus ferrumequinum; assembly: GCF_004115265.2. Lineage (NCBI taxonomy): Eukaryota > Metazoa > Chordata > Mammalia > Chiroptera > Rhinolophidae > Rhinolophus > Rhinolophus ferrumequinum. The sequence continues at coordinate 19,245,644 of NC_046309.1, forward strand.
TCCTTGCCTGTTAAGAAAGCTAACTCTTGATTATATATAGGTATATATGTAGATAGATCGATAGATACAGATATATATATATATATAAAAATTATTTCCCCCTAGTGTTTTCTTTGCCTTTTAGTATTCCTCACAGTGTTTCTTGATGCCCAGTCATTATAACTTTCATTAACTATTGTTGTATTTATTTATCATTTTTTCAATTGCTGTTGTGCTTTAAAAGAAACTTATCCATCCTAAGAGAAACTAAATGGGTTTCATTTTCTAATTAGTATTGTTTCTTTTTTCTGTTGTTGTTTAATTTCATAATTCATACAGGTTTTATCACTGTACGGTATAAATGGAAATCTATAATTTTGCTTCTTAAATAATTTAACCTATTGCCTCAGTGCCATTTATTGGATAAAACTTTTGCCATATGGATTGATGAAGCTGCATTAATTTTTTTTTTGCTGCTATAGGAAATTACCACAAATTTAGTGAATTAAATTAACATACATTTATTATCTTATAGTTCTGTACACCAGAAATGCAATGTACGTAGGTACATTGGGCTAACATCAAAGGTATCTGCAAGGCTGCTTTCATTTCTGGATTCTCTAGGGAGTAATTTGTTTCCTTGCCTTTTCCAGCTTCTAGAGGATGCTCCATGTCTTTATTCATGGCCCCTTTCCTCCATCTTGAAAGCCAGCAATGGTAAGCCAAGTCCTGCTCACCTTGCCTGAATCTGACCCGTCTATCATTGCGTCGCTTTCCTCCATAGCCAGGAAAATTCTACTTCTAAGGACTCGTGATTAGATTGAGCCCATCTGTATAATCCAGGATCATTTTCCCATCTCAAGGTTCATCACATCTGCAAAGTCTTTTTTACAATATAAGGTACCATGTTTATCCATTCTAGGAAGAAGAACATAGATGTCTTTGGGACCGGGAACATTAGTCTGCCTACTACATTCTGTTAAACTTTTTTGCATACCGTGGTCTATCACTGAGGCTTTCATGCTAGTCTCCTGGTTTCTTATGTCTACTTCTATAAATACTGAACTTTGCATGCTGAACTTTGTTCATTTATTTTATACTTGAATCTTTAGCAGGCCTAGTGTATCCTCATTGTTTCTGTTTTTCAAAATGTTTTTCAAAAGTATTTACTTCTTTTTGAAACTGCTTTAGAACTAATTAAACTCAAGAAACCTTCTGTAGATATTTAATTTGGATTACATCGATCCTATAAATTAGTTCAAGGGGAAATAACACCCCTCCTGCACACATATTTCCATTCAATCTTTATTAAAATGTGGGTATAAAATTTAAAACTTTTCCTCAAATATGTTCCAAGTATTTCTCGTTGAGTTTATTCCTACTTATTTGTTGTTGTTGTTTTTGCATATGAGAATATTGTTCTATTATCTCATCTCTGAGATACATAGGAAAATATTGATATTTGAATGTTTGCTTTTTTCTCTGGGTAATCCTTTGAATTCAATGATTCTATTAAATTTTCTAAATTACCAAGTATCTGCCCGTGATGCCAATTATTTAGGTAGACATATCATATATAAGCAATAATCATAGTTTTTTCTAACTTTAGTTACAGTGAGTGGTTTTATATATTTATACCCTAAACCTATTATGCATTCAGCTCAACGAATCTATGTTAAAAAGCATGATGTGGCAACCTTCTCAACCCAAAATGGCAAGCTGTATTATGGACACTTTTATATTTTTAGCACCCTAAATATATCATGAAACGTAAATATCAAGATCATTAATGAATAACAAATTTCATGTCAGGTACAATCATTGGTAAATTAAAATGTCTTTTTGATGAGTTTTCTCTGTCAATGCCCGCCAGCCAAAGATTACAAAGAAGAAGTTGTGCATATTAATCACTGTATTGAGGAAGAACACCTTCCATGGGCGACACTGGCCATCTTAGTAAGAGGGTGTTAAAGATTTGGGCCTGTGTTGGTGATTTGGGGAATGGTTCGAGGAAGTGGGGCTTTGCTTTGAATTTTATGCTGTCAGGAAGCAGGGGTGATTCTATCACAGACTATCTTAATAAATCTTTTCTAGAAGGAGGAAAGAACAGAAGGAGGCGAACGCTATATAACTGGTGACGCAACAGCAGTTGGATTTGCCAAGATAGAAGGATAGTTGCTCTTTTGGGAGGCATAATATCGTGCATGTGTTTTCTATGTTTGGATGTGATTTCTGAGGGGTCTTGTTTTGTTCACATGGTCACAGGGTGGCCATGTCTGATGTTGACGTTTTGTAAACTTGATGTTCATTAGGAGATCATCAAAGATCTATCTGTGAGTGCCAGGCCAACTTCCAGCTGTCAGAGGCCACTTCTCTCAGCACTACTAGACTGAGATACAATGTCACATATCCCGAAGGATTTGGGGTTAAGTATGTGTGAGAGTATTGCACTGTCATTTTTCTGTGTGTGTATAAGTTTATCCATTTTAATTTCTGTTGCTCTGTACTATAGTGAATTGCAGTAAATATAACCCTGAAGTGTTTTTGTTTTTTCATAATTACAGATTTAGAATGTCACACAGATTTGGAAATGTTTCTTTCTTACACTCCACTAAGCACAAACATTTGTAAATTTACTTTTGAAGTTCTAAAATTCTGGATTCAGAAAAATATTCTGAATTTCATACCTGCATACATTACCAAACAAACAAGATAATTTACATTGCTGGCAGCTAAACCTCTTGACATATATAAGTAGTTACTGTGCAAGCCAATTATATACAAATGTACATTAAATGAAAAAAATATATATATACATACATATTTCTTACTATATAGCAGACTGAACATGGTTAAGGTGATATATTTTTTCAATTAAGTAACACATACCCTGAGAAATCAGAGACAGGTTCTACTCCTTTCAACTCTTACAGAAGAATTTTGATAATGATGAGTTATAAAAGGGATGTTTTAATAATCCCCTCTTAACTGCAACAGAAACAAGCCACAAGAATTCTCCTACATAATTAAAACAGCCAGTTAGTTTTTTGAGTTTTTTTAAGTAAGTGGATTTAAAATGAAAAACCGATCTAGCTAAAATATTAATTTTTCAGTCAACTGGATTAAGTAGTCATTTAGAGATTTCCTAGGGCCAGAAAAAATTAACTACATGTTTTTAAATTTTGACAGTTTGAAATATTAAAGACATAATGACATGTGTTCTAAGTGGGTCGGTGTTTGTGTTTAATAATACATAAAAAATGTTTTTCTGCTGTTACTCTGATAAAAAAATAAGGTCACATGTAATACAAGATATTAGCTCTAGATGAATTTTTAATTTTAATGATCAACACAGCTGGGGATTTACTTCAAATAATGCACTCAAAACTCCAGGAGCAAGAATTGCCTCTAAAGAATGTCTTTCTATTGGTAATTGATTGTAATTATATTAAAAACAAAGTTTTGAGTGCTGTAGAAGGTGACAAGCTTACGTAGAAAAAAATAAATAAAAGAATGAATGAAAATTTACAAAGGGATGGTCTTAAACTGAGAAATTTTAACCTTATACCAATTCTCCTTGTCTCGGTTTTTATTTGGTAGGCTATATAATCCTTGACGAACTAATAGACAGAAGACGTTATCACAGAATTAGTAATATTTTACACTAATAAAGTGCACTTCACAAATGTTAATGCTAAATATAGTAGGCATTTAGGAGGAAAAACAAACAGAAACAAACTTAACCACATATGGTTTGGATTATGTGTGTGGAGTTTTTCATCCATTTTGAGTGAAGTCACTAAACATTAGAAAGACTATGATTGTATTTCATTTTTCAGATTGCAAGTTGAACAATAATATCCTTATGACATTTCTTTCTCTTCTTTGTTCTTTTCTACATCTCACCATTAATCATTTGCTATAGACTTAGCAAACTGGGTTAGATTTATTTTCTTTGGTGTTCTTTCCTGTTAATTTTCTCTTTGCAATTTTCTCTTTACTTTCTTTTCTTCTCACATTTATTTTGAAGTCATGATACATATGCTTTACTCTTATACTGCATATATAAAGAAAAAGCAATCTGTATAGTTTATAGTCATTTATGCTGATTTGGATATGATTAAACTGGTCCTAAACAAAATTTATTTTATCTTTATATAAAAATATGTCTATGATTTTGGACTCATGTCTGTAAGTTATTTATTCATTTATTTATTAATAAATAAAAATAAAAAATAATAGTGCATTCTTTAAGATTTTTCCTTAATGTTACCTAGGGAATGCATCATATAAAGAATTAGAAACAATCCATTAAAGAAAGCCTTAACAGAGTTGTACCTTGCTACTTAGAATTGGACTGGCTCCATCCCAATCATTTCAAGTTTGCAAACTTGTTTAAGGGAAATGTTATCTTTAGAACAAGGGTGCAAAATGTGGAATGTTTTAATCTTCTTTGAGTTTTCAATGTGTTCTTGTTTAGAACATATGGGCTTCTTATGCATATTGAGCAACTGAAAAATCTAAAGTCTTCCAGAGAGCAGGTGATAGACTCCACTTTCAGCTAGATCTCTTGTTCTCCTTTTAAATAGACAAAGGACACTCAGTGTGCTAATCTGTGATGTGGTGGGGGCACCATAGCCGCAGTCAAACATGGAGAGTTAGGTGAACTTTCTTCAATAACTATTGAAATTATAGTCTTTACTAGTTCCATGCAGGTTTATATGAAACGACTGCTGTCTCTGTAGTTTTGAGACCAACAACCCATGCACAATCATTAACAAGAATACACTTCGTTACCCTTCTTTCTCAAAAGTCTACTCTCCATCCTGCCAGAAATCTCCCCATCTCCCAGCAGTGGGGATTTGGGCAGATATGAATTCATGCAATTTAAATTTTTTTATAAACAATCTATTTTTAGAAGAGAAAGAGTAAGTGTGGGAGCGAGAGTGAAAGAGAGAGAGACAGAGCTTCCTTATAAAATCCCAGAAATATCAATTTTAGAATTGACCCTATATTCCATTAAATTTATTTTGAAGGGATGACTCATTTGCTCACATGACATTCCCCAAAATGAAGAGAAAATGTAAGTTCTGTTACCTCTGGTGGTAGAAAGGAGTGGGTACTATGTAGTAACAGCTGGGATTGTATAGAGATTAAATATGATTTTATGATTAGTATGCACATTTTTAGAGACTAAAGATATGCTATTTCAATATTAAAATATTCTCAAATATCTGGAGGTTTATTCGTTGGTTACTTTTTCAAGCATCTTAAATCATGTTTAATATGCATTATTAGACTCACTGATTATTCAGCTTGATCATCTCTTAACTCATTTGTATATTTATATGTGTATGGAATTAACTTCCTATATATATATATATTTTTCAATTTTTCAATTAAAAGAGGGCTTAATTTTTCAATTAAGAATGCTTTTGCTGAGCACTCTTCTTGCTGTGTATCGATGTCTCTCCCTCCACTCCCACGGCCACCTCAGCTGTCCTGGGCCCTGGGCGGTGATCTGGTGGGTATAAGGCTGAGGCCCAGCTGAGAGAAGGGGGCCAACTTCACACAGCGGGAGCCCGAGAGGACGAGCAAAGATACCTTCAGGTAATATTTTTTTCCTTTAAATTTGACTGGTAGCTTTCAATCTCAGGTTTTTCATTTGCCATAATTGTTTAGCAACTATTCTAGCATCACCATCATATTGTCATTAATATCATAGCGGAGATATACAAACTAGCTTTGTTAGAGCACTTTGTGTTTTACAAAAACGTTCATAATTGCTCTGTGAAAATGTAAAACCCAATATTCATTAACATTTCTTTCTTTAAGTTACAGTTAATTTCACTTAATTGAAAATCTTATATGAATTGAACATAGTTAGTGTAAGGAAACTTAATCTGTAGCAATTTAAGAGGAAAAAAAAAAAACAGAACCCAATTTTTCTTTGACTAGCTATTTTTACATACTGTGTTTCCCCGAAAATAAGACCTATCCAGAAAATAAGCCCTAGCACGATTTTTCAGAATGACATCCCCTGAACATAAGCCCTAATGCGTCTTTTGGAGCAAAAATTAATATAAGACCTGGTCTTTCTTCCGGGGAAACACCGTACTTACCACTATATTTTTTATTTTGCCTTTTAATCATTATATTAAAACCCTGCTCTAAAATCTGCAAAAGACTCTTAATAAGAAGAGGGCCATGATTATTAAGCATTAAACATGCTTTTCAACTAATCTACACTTAAGGAATCATAAACTAATATATCATTTGGCACATTTCTTGCCTATCAATTTTGAAAAACAATTTTTAAAGATCATTCCTAACTGTGGACAAAATGCAGAGAAAAAAGCTATCTCACACATTAATATAAGATAAGGAGAATAAATGGTCACAGAGTCACATGGTGCTTTGGTAAACCCTATGGAAAAATGTTACAAGACTGTAAACACACTCATATTGTTAGAACCGATAATTCTACTCCTGGGAAAGAATCTCAATGAAGCAATAAAAAAATAGAGACTAAAACATAGATCGTAGAATCTTTTTTAAACATTAAAAATTGAAAAAAGAGTGTAAATGGTGACTGACAAATATGATCAAATAACTTACTGTCTACTACCTCAATTCAATGGTATGCATTGATTTAAAATGTTTACCAACTATATTTTATATATTACTTCTCTATGCTTCTCTTGCAGAGGTTCTCGTGCATATTTTGCTTTGTCCTCGGTTTGGCTCACGTTAACAGCCACAAGTAAAGAGACTCTTTATTCCTCTAATTGTTAAATGAAAGTTTAGAGCTTTAATTAGAACAACTAAACTTGTTTCTTTCTGAACTAGTTGACAGTGTCAAGGACGGGTGAGGTCAGCATGCCAGGAGTTGTAACAACTCAGTACCTCTCTACACCCCCTTTGTCATGGGGACAGAGTAGAGCAGATGCTGGGGACACAAGCAGCTGCATTATGAGAAGAGAACAGGTGTAATATAGGCATGTAATTGTCATGTAGATGATTGTAAATAAAGAAAAAAGAAGAAAAACACAATGGCATTTATTAAACTTTTTAAATGAATCCATTTTTAAATTATTTTTTTTTATCAGCAACCTTGCAAAACTGGTAGCTTTATCAACATTTTACAAATGGGAATGCTGAGGCTCATTGAGTCGAATTAATTTGCTCAAGGTTACAGTCATTGGCATTTTAAACCAGTTTTAACTGTAAATGTTAGGCCCATTCTGTGACTCATGTTACTTCCTCACTGTTAGCAGCAAGCAGTAATAGCATGAGTTCTTTTTAATAAACTTCTTCAACAAGTAATCTGTTTCATTTTTATATTAAGGCATTTTTTTAGATTTTAACAATGTGGGAGAAATATAAAATATACAATTTAAAATGACATCGTGAAATTGTTGTGCAAATAATGCTAGTGGAGGGGATGTACAGTCCCTAGAGAGACTGAGGAATGTGAAAATGGGGACTTTGCATGGTAACATCATCTGTGTAGTAGTCACAGGCCCTGGGCTGTGTATATTGGCATTTCATAAACAAGTGTGTAGAATGTGGATGGCTGGCAATTGCTTTCCATGATTTTGGAGAGGAGCAATCCATAGGGGAGCACAGATACAAAATGCTGACACGGAGACATAACTAAAGAACGTTGCAAAAAATCTCGGAAACAGTCTTACTAATAGGATATTTTCTGTCTAAAAAATATTGTCAAAATTGATGTAGATGAACTCTAGTATTTTAAATGTCACATAAGGAATAACAGCATAAAATAATTTAGTAAAATGGAGGTAATCCCCCAAAAGTCATACGGTAGGTAATGTATGTGTATATTTCAATGTATTATGCATATATAAAGTGTCTGGATTTGTATATTTGCCATTAGAAGCTATTAAGTTCAAGGTACAAATACATGCTTGCTAAGAAATAATTTACTTTTTAGTGGGTATATAACAAACTCCAGCTCTATAACCATGTCAGGGCTGTGATCTAAGGTCTGAGAGGCTTTGTCCTCGCTCTGCTGTAGGAATATTTGTGACTTAGGCTAGTTGATTTATTTCATTGTCTCTATTCCTTACAGGTAAACTGACATGGCTATTCTGGATTAAGTCTAAAATTTTCTCCCGTTGTGAATGGCTATTTTTCATTAATTCTGTCTAAAGAAATAGTTCTTCCAGTAGAGAGTGCACATTTTATTCTGAAGTGTGTACTCATAAATACATGATAATTGATCTAACAAATATTGACTTTCACCTCAGCTGGGGCACTAAAGATGCAGTGGTCAACAAGAAATATAGACTCTATTTCTTTATTAATGTACTCTTTGAAGTATGAGAGTGAGTAAATTTATTTTTTCTCCAGTCTCTATCCTTAACCATAGAAGCATAAATTCTGCTTCCTACCTCTGGCATAGATGTATGTATATACATATACATCTTCCAGGAGTATTTTTTTTCTTGTTACCTTTATGTGTTCGTGTTTATAAAAATTGGTAAGATGACCCTCACTCTTCATTTCCATGTTTAAAAAGTCTAGTGTTACCTAAATCAAAATTCCAGTTTCTCCCCCAATATAACGCTTATCCTGCCACACCTTCCCCTGGCTCTGTGTCTGAATCTTTGCTCTTCCTGTCACGTCTCCCTCCTCACTGCCTGCTGCCAGTAGATGGGGTGGTGGTCGGGAAATAGTTCTTAGAGAAGGAATGATGTCAGCTTAATACCACAGACAAAGGGAGCAGCATGACGAATCATTTTAGGTTCATAAATTGGAAACCCACAGACCCCGTCCAGAATATAGATATCTTTTCTCTGATCCCACTACGATTTAAAGCATTTTTATTAATTGCCAATAGTTAGAGGGTTGGAAGATTTTATGTACTAAAATATATTTCAAATTCCTTTCATCACTCAGAAGACGGGGTACTCCTGAGCCTGTGTGACCCCTGGCTCCTTAGTATGACCCCAAAGCTAGAGCTGGGGGTAGCTAGAGGGGGTAGAGCAAAGCCTGTCTTTAAATTCCCTGCCACTCATTCATGGATTATACCTGATCCGCTTTGCTTAAAAGATCTCTCCCGTTGGCATTTGAGATCTGAATGTTAGCCTACAGGTATGAGAAAACGCACATTCCTTCACATGTATTTCCGTTTTGGTTCTTATTTATAAACATCAGAATCGAGTCTAACAAACCTAGCAAAAGCCATTTGATAAAGGAGAATTTACAGACACTGCAGGAGGAGCAGAAAATCTGGCTCGGGAGTGATGCCCCCAAGGACAAACAGGCAAGTCCCAGCCCAGTGCTGATCCTGGGAGCCATTTCACTGCCTGACACAGGTCCCGCTGTGTCACGAGGCCTGCTATGGTGTCGCCGGGCTTCTGGCCCTACACGGAAAGCTTGTCATTTTTCCACAGCACACCACCACCCTTTCCAGCTAAATCTGCTCACCACCACTGTTCTCCAATTTCTTTCTTTTGAGCGATTCTGTGAATGTTTCTAAGTCACAGACCTATACTGTATCTTTAAGCAAAGCGGGAGGGGCAAGTTCGGGCTTCTACTTTGGTGAGGTGGGACTCATAAAATGGAAAAGTCAAGAACATATTGAAAGTGTGTTCAAAAGCTATGTGGCATCCATATTGGTGGCTGTTTAAGTGGCTTGCCTAAAGGCATTTAAAAATTAGAGGGTGCTGTCCTGGTAAAGATGAAACTTGAAGCCACTCCTCCTATGTCTCAATACATTATTTTATCCATGTCTCCAGCTCTATGTTTATAGAAAGCTCTATTCCTAAGGAAAGGATCTGATATGGTAGAACTTCCAGGAACCGTAGGGGGCCTTTTATTTTTAATTAAAAAATATCTCCATTTATAAACTAGTATTTCTCAAAACAGGCATTCAGTGCTTCCTGCATATAAACTTGGACATAACCAGAAGACATCTGATGTTGATGACAGGACAAGTTCCTGATGTGCTACGATTACGTCAGAGAAAGCACATGAAGTTAACAAGGAAGGCAGTTCCCTTGTTCTGTATAGCATCGATATGTTATTCTAGGATTTATACTTCATGAGACCTCGAAATCTGTCCCATAAATACTACACAGCATCATTTAATCTCGTACTGAGGTCTTAGTTTTTCCATTAGAAGTTGAATTATTCTGACAGGTCATCACAACAATTTACTTTCTGTACAGATGACAATCAGGTCGGGACTACAGGATATAAAATTGATGAAAGTGTGAATGTGTGTGTGTATTTTGAATGAGTTGAATGCTTTTAATAACACGCTCTCACACCATCCGAATAGTTACAGAAAACTGAGCTGACATAGTCTCCACATCTTCAATCATATTGCATTTTTTTCACATTGTAATGACATAAATAAAATGTCCTCCTTCTTTTGCCAAGATAAGTAGAGGTATCAATTATCTGAAATGTAATTCAATTTCTTTTGTGTGTCAGGCCAACAGAAAAGGAGAAATACAGATGGGAAAAGAACAGCCATAATCAAGAAATCATAAATAATTACATTCAGAGGTCTTGTCTAAGTAGCTTGTTCAGACTTTTGTTTGTCTTCATCCAATTATGTGACTTACAAAAGTGGTGATTAAATGAGTAAATAAATGATCTTTTCGCAAGCCAGGAGAAATGTAGCTTATTATTTGATCACTGCTCGGTGAAGGCTAAGAAAATAGGGGAGAAGGGATAGCATCGGCTGGGAGTAATGGATCTGGAATGAAAGGGAGCCTGGAAAGAGCCCCATCAGAGGGAGAGAGCCACTTCCTTTGCCTCATTTTGTTACAAAGTTTGTCCAAGGAAAGAAATAGCTGTAAATGAATAGCCTCCTTTCTGTGAGTAATGGGGCAACCAGCTCCTGTTAGAAGTAGGTTTTCTTTTTAATTGTATGCACAGAGAAATTGTGAAGATGTGCATACTGTATGATATCACTGTTCTAATTACTAGAGTTACTCCATTTTGAAATAAGCACATCTTGATGCGCCTCACTCTTTCTTTTCTCTTTTCTCTCTCTTGCTCTACCTCTTTATGCTCTCTCTTAGTCTCTCTCCCTCTCTCTCTCTCTTTCACACATACACACACACACACACACACACACACACACACACACACACTTAAGCATGCACCTAGATACAACTAGCATTACGTACTAATAGAAATTGACCCTGGTACTTATGGGGGGAAAACAGTATACTTTAAATGCTTCAAAATGCCAGAGTGCTTTATAATATCTACTACTATTGCTCATGGTGGATCTGATTATATAGTTAAGTATCTTGTAAGATTACCTCTTGCAAAAAAAAAAAAAAAATCTCTAATTTTACCATCTATTGAGAACTCTATACTTCTTTTTTCTTATCCTGGAAATCTCTCTTTCCATTACCAGAGCCGTCTTTCACGGTGTATTTCTCTATTTGGTAGACAAGTCTGTGTTGATCTGGCAAGATCAAAGCAGCCCTTAGGGTACGAGCACCTGCACCTGCATAAGGGATAGGAAACAATTCCTTCCATGTATTTGGAATAAGAAGATATGTTCCCGTTAAGTTAAAAATGTACACTTTGTAGTCTTGCCTGGTTTAAAACCTGGTCTCATAATCTCTAAACTCTTTGTATCTGGTAATGGAGGCTGGGCTTGAGAGTGGGCACAGGGCCATGCTGACGCCAGGGGATAGTGCACAGGCTCTGAATAGCCCTGGAGTCAAAGCAGAGTCAACACTGGCACACGAAGGTCGCTGAACTGACACCCTTTGCTCAAGCTGCACCCTTCTTTATCTCTGCTGCATTTTATATTACTCACTGGTCTCTCTTAAGGTCATTCCTCTTGCTTGGTACAATGCTTACAAGGAGTTAGCTTCTCCTTATACCTCTCTGATTTCTCTGTCTCCTGCTTAACCTCCCAAGCTACTGTTCCTTACTTCCACTGACGTCCTTTTCCCACTCTCTGTGGGAATTGTTTTGTTGTTGTTACTGCACTTGGATTGGTGTAGTTACCATCTCTCTTTAAATCCTTAAATCAGTGCTTTCATCCCCAACCTCCCTCATAGGCTCAAGCCACACATTACAAACTGCCTACTGAATACTGCTCCTTAGATTTCAGTTGTGAAGTAACTCCCGTGGCTTCTATATTTTATTATTATTATTATCACTCTCGGAAACTCACGATTCAATGATTACTCCTTCACGCTTAGCATGGACTCCTAAATCCGTGAGTTGCAAGTTTTTTCTTTACTAGTTTTAGTACTTATGCCAGATTTACCTCTGTGCTTTGCCTTAGTCCCTGATCTGTGATTCCTACTGTCCTCACTCTAGTTCAGTCTCCGCTTTCCCAACACCTGGATTCTTCTCAAGTGGTCCTTTGTCTTCTGAATGTTCCACTGAGTAAATCTTCGGGAAATCACCCCAAATGATCGATGCTACCATTCTGATTTCATATTCAATCCCCTTTTATAAATCTTTGGCAATTATCTGTTTTATAACAAATGCTATATACACTCATTCAAAGCTCTTGAAAAATCTGATGCTAACTTGTACCACAGTATAAGGGTTTCATGCAGCCTGTACCAAAATCACATTACTTGGTTTTTCCTGAACATGCTGAATGCTTTGATTTGTGTTGTGTCCTCTGGTTGAAATGACACTGATCTTCCTATGTTAAAATAATACATATTGTTCAAGGATATGTTCAAATGCCATGAAGCATCCAGGAATACTTTAACTTTGCTTCTCCCTTCTATCCTTTGTATCTCATTTTTGTCTTCTATCCTTGTATCTCTCTTTCTCTATCTGTAGATCCATGCCTTTTCAGCTACTAGACTATAAGCTGCTTTAGGAGAGTGACCATATTATCATGTCCAATCCATCTCCTAGTAACTTTCAGTAAGTATGCGATGAATAGATTAATAAAATATATTATTAAACGTATACAGCGTAATGAAGTACAATATTAAAAATGGTGTGCATTTCTTTAAAACGCCACAAGTTTACAGATTCAATAAAAACATGAAGCTTACTGACATCTTCACAAATCCTAATATAAATAACTGAATATACTTCCTTTATACTTATATAATAATTTTCTTTACATAATAATTGCATTACCAGATAGAGTTCTAATAATTCACTTGAAATAATGTTGTAATGTAGAATCCTATTACATCATTTGAGCATATCACAGAGGTATCTACAACTATCCGCACAGTCAAAAGTGCTCATTTTTAGTCCTGCATTTTTTCCCTACCTGTTCTGTGTCTTGGTCCTTTGTGATATTAGAATCTCATTAGTGTTTTCAACTGAAGTCATAAATGAACCAATCTCAGTTTTATCTTGATATTTCCAGTGTTATAAATGTGCACCCATTATATCCATTGACCTTTTCCCCGGCCTTGTTTGTGTGTGCAGCCTTCACCTCTGAGCCTCATTGGAAATGTTTCATTGTTCAGGAAATGCTCTAAGATTGTACGCCTATCCATTATCTATTAGTCTTTACAGACATTCTTTGTATGATTTAGGTGAGAGTGAGGAAATACGCGATATGACAATTAACGCACCTAGGCAGTGAAATTGTCAGGTGCCTCGATGCTTTCAAACGCGAGCAGCTGGAGGAAAGAGCAGGAGCTGCTCGTGTGACAACACGACTACTTATTAGCAATTTCACTTGGACCACATTGTCAAAACTCTCAGACCCGCAGGGCTTTCTTTTATCCAATGTGAGAAATGAGTATAATAATGCGAACCTCATAATATTATTGTAATGAATAATAGAGATAATATGAGTCAAGACCTTAAAACTTAGTAGAGGTTCAATCATTATGGCTCAACTTCTTTAATGCATGCAGTCACATGGATGGAGGTGTTCAGTATTCATTTCTAAAGTGTAACACTTTGCCAGATATTTAGCCTTTTTTTCCCCAAAAAAACAAATATATTTCTAGTAACTAAACCATCCATGGCAGGGATCAATAATTCCATTACATATTTGAGGTTGTTTGACTAGAAGGACCTTGTTCATTATTTTATTTCCTGTGCATTGCAGCTCACCTAGAACTTTGCTTGTGAAGAGGACCACAGAGAGATACAAGCTCAAAATTATTTCCAATTATTTTATTAAAACAGAATACAGTTAGAGTGGAGCCAACTTTCTCTTAAAGTTCACTTGGGTAAGAAATGGTTAGGAGACTGTGAAGAATAGCTTTTTTCAATTTTAAAATTTGATTGGAAATGTAACGAGGTGAATCTGAAAAACCAAGAGATCTATATAATGCTTGACACAAATTTGGAAAATGATGATTAAAATTTTAAATCTTTCATTGCCTTTGGATCTCTTAGAATTTGAACAAATGATATATCCTTCTGAACAAAATATATATCCTTTTATTTCTTGAATCAAGACTGGTATCTATAATTTAAAACTATAGTTTCTATGATTAGAGTATTTCTTGGCAATTTCTAGAGAATTTCATTAAAGAACTAATATTTAGAAACTACTCTTCATCCAAATGACCATTATCTTTTGCTCTGTAATACTTGCCATAGTCCTAGACTAACTAGGCTTTGAGGTTTCTCCTCATCCCCTTACATAAGTGAATGGGGCAATTTCACGTCTTGATTCTGGCCTGCACTTTCCCGTTAAATTATAGTGATCCATGTATATTATGAAGCTGTTAAGTATGATCTAATTTGTACCTCCTTGATGAAAAATGTGACCTGCTTTGGAACTATAAGGGAAGAGTACTGTTGTTTTTCAGCACCTACTCTATGTCAAACATTTCACATAATATTTGATCTTAAATTTCCACTGTTATGTCTTCTTTAATAATAATGGAAGTATCAAACTCCCTGACTTCAGCTTGTTCTACAGAGCAACAATAATCAAAGCAGCATAGTATTAGCAGAAAAACAGCCACACAGGTGAAAGAAATAGAATTGAAAATCCAGAAATATGGACAGATAATTTTAGACAAAGAAGCCAAACACATACAATGGAGAAAAGACACCTCTTCAATAAATGGTGCTGAGAAAATTGGAAAGCCATGTGCAAAAGAATGAAACTAGACTGCTATTTGTCACCATGTATCAAAATTAACTCAAAATAGATGAAAGACCAAAACTCAAGACCTGAAACAGTAAACTGCATAGAAGAAAGCATAGGTACTAAACTTATGGACCTTGGTTCAGAGAGGATTTTATGAATTTGACCTCAAAGGCAAGGGAAGTAAAAGCTAAAATAAATGAACGGGACTATATCAAACTAGAAAGCTTTTGCTCAGCAAAAGAAACCATTGACAAATAGACAACCAACTGAGTGGGAGAAGATACTTATAAACAACACCTCTGATAAAGGGCTAATACCCAAAATATATAAGGAATTCATACAACTCAACAACAAAAAGACAAACAATGCAATTAAAAAATGGGCAGAGGACACGAATAGAAACTTCTCCCAACAAGACATACAAATGGCCAACAGACATATGAAAAAATGTTTAACTTCACTAGTTATTAGGGAAATGCAAATCAAAACCACAATGAGATATGACTTCACACTTGTTAGAATGGCTATTATCAACAAGACAAGTAACAGGTGTTGGAGAGGTTGGAGAAAAAGGAATCCTTATACACTGTGGGTGGGAATGTAAATTGGTGTAGCCGCTATGGAAAACAGTATGGAAGTTCCTCAAAAAATTAAGAATAGAATTATCATATGACCCAGCAATCCCTCCTTCCGTAAATGTTTACGGAAAACATTTATCCATAAAGATATATGCATTCCAATGTTCATTGCAGCTGTATTTACAGTGGCTAAGACATGGAAACAACCAAAGTATCCTTCCATAGATGATTGGATAAAGAAGATGTGGTACATATATACAATGGAATCTTATTCTGCCATAAGAAAAGATGAAATACTGCCATTTGTGATAACATGGACCTTGAGATTATTATGCTAAGTGAAATAAGTCAGACAGAAAAAGTCGAGAACCATATGGTATCACTCATATGTGGGATATAAAACTGAAGGCAACAAAAGAACAAGACAAACAAAGAAATAAAAAAATCATAGATACAGACAACAGTTTAGTGGTTATCAGAGAGAAGGTAAAGGGTGTCAAATATATGGTGATGAAAGGAGAACTGACTCTGGGTGGTGAACACAGAATATGATACATAGATGATTATTATAGAATTGTACACTTGAAACCTATGTAGTTTTGTTGACCATTGTCACCCCAATAAATTTTAATAAAAATTCCACTGCTGTGTTAATATTCTAAGAGGACATAATAAAAAGATGCAAGTCTCAGAGAGAATCCTAAATCTGTTTTTGTAAAATCTTTAAGTGTTGTGATATCTCAAGACAGCTTACTGTGAATGTTGTTTCCCAAGATGTTTGCTCTTGAGCGATTGAGAAAGATACAGTTGACTAGTTTATGAAATAAGATTGGTTGTGTTAAATTAATTTATTTTAAATCAGTAGTAAGTTGATGTGTTGTAGTAAATGTAACTGTGTGTGTTCAATTCAGCTGGAATATATGAGGAATTCAAAGAAAATAAAAAACTATAGTTCTGTATTTTCATTTATACTGAAGTTATTTTAATACAATTAGGGCAACCTTGAATGCCCTTGATACAATAATTCAGGAATAGCTGTGACTAGTAGACTCTGAAATGCACAATTCATAAATGAGGGGTGTCCACTGAAGAGGCGTCATGTGGTTTCTGAGTCCAAAAGAGAAACCTACCGATAGCAAGTTCTTTGTGAGCAGACTGAATTGGAAAGACAGATTTGTACTCAGTATGGAAAGAACTTTAGGTCATTGATGCTTATTTTTGTCCAGCGTTATTCTATTCAGAAGTCAATGATACCATCTGTAGCACCATCTTTAAATAGGAAAAATATGATTTCTCTACATCATCCATTGCCTTCTTCATCATCTCTATCTTATTCCACAACAGATTATTTCTCCATTCTCTGTGAATGTTATAGCAATAATTTCATGCCCACATGGAGGGATTCTCAATCTTGTCAATTAGTTCTGATTGCCATTTCTCTTAATAATTTCATGTTTTTCTGTCTAAATGAATTCCATTATTAGGAAGTCTGTTCATTGGGTTGAGATCTTACTTTATCAAGTAATATTTCAATTTACTAAATAAGTTATATATAAATGAAAAAGTTCCATAATATTTGTGGATCACAGTTCTTATTTTCATGCCATATTTATTACCACACATATTTTTCTGCCATTTTTTTACAGTTTACTTAGCTTGACAGTTTACATTTCAAAATATGCCCATGTAGAGATAAATTTCAAAGAAACATTCTTGAACTTTGGGGATGATGTAAAGAGAAAAATTCTATCTCTTTTTCTGGAATTGAAGTTTAACTTCATATAATAACCTACAATTTAGTAAATATCAAATTGACAGCACTATGGCAGCTCCAGCATTGAGACCACTGACATGAAAGTTCATGAAGCATATGCTTCCCAGATGTATCTCTTAGTCCGATATGGGCATTTAAAAAAAAAAAAAAGAATTTCTGGATTAAATAGGTGAAACTAGGTAAGAAGCATGATCAAAGCCTAGCCAGGAGAAAACGTCATGATCTGGAATCATGAATGAAGAAATTCAGCATGGATATTAGGATTTGAAAAATATTAGGCACTAAATATTAAAAGCTGTTTCTGCACCTCCCTAATCCTAGCATATTCACCTGCTTTTAAAAAATTAAATTTATTGGGTGACATTGGTTAATAAAATTATATAGGTTTCAAGTGTACAATTCTATAACCCATCATCTGTATATTGCACTGTGTGTTCACCACTCCAAGTCAAATCTCCTCCCGTCACTATGTATTTAACCTCCTTTACCCTTTTCTACCTCCTCCCCTTTCCCTCTGGTAACCACTAAACTGTTGTCTGTGTCTATGAGTTTTTATTTGTCTTGTTGTTGCTTTCAATTTTATATCCCACATATGAGTGAAATCATATGGTTCTCGACTTTTTCTGTCTGACTTATTTCACTTAGCATGATATTCTCAAGATCCATCCATGTTGTTGTCAATGGCAGTGTTTCATCTTTTCCTATGGCTGAGTAATATTCCATTGTATGTATGTACCACACCTTCTTTATCCAATCATCTATCCACCAAAAAACTATAAACAGAAACTAGAAACAATAAGAATACAGTGAAGTCACAGGATACAGAATCAATGTACAAAAATCCAGCACATTTCTGTATATTAACAAACAATGAAATTTCAGAAAAAAGAATGAAAAACAATTCCTTTTGCAATTACAACAAAAGAATTAAATACCTAGCAATAAATTTAACAAAGGATATGAAGGACCTATACACTGAAAACTACAAGACAGTATTAAAAGAAATGGGAGAAGAAACAAAGAAATACTCATCTTTTAAAGATTATAAATAAGGAGGTAAGTGCAATAAATTGTTACCATTTCTGTGAAACTCAGATAATAAGGCATCCATACCAAGGAAAAGGATGTAAGTAGTGCTGTGGAGTGGAACATATGGGGATAAACATGATAAGAAAGAAAAAAATATATCATAGTGATCAATTACACTGAATTGCCATTTTTTGTGTGTATTGTCAATTGCTGTATCAGATAATCAAAGGTGGTTCCTAATTCTTAAGCCATTGAAATAAAGTGGGAAAACTTGTAGTGAACTAAGCTTGAGAACTTTTTTCAAGAGGGCAAAATGAAGTACCATTGGTATTTCACTCTTTCTAATTGAATATAGACAATTCCTCTCCAAGGAAACAGGCCCATTAAGCATGTAAAGAACTTCAGTTCTACTCATGGGCGGTTAATACTCACTGTCATTTTTCAATTACCAATTTTGTAATTATAAATTTTGATCATCTGCTGATAACTGGACCCTAGCTAGGTACAACCAATATAGATAGATAAGCAGAAAAGACAATGTGATTGAGAACTAGGTGAAACTATAAGAAAAAAACTGGGTAGAAGAATTACAAAAAACATTCTAAATGGTAGAAATGTAATCTATCTAACATGGCCTGTAGACTTTTTATCTTCTTAAATTATGTAGGAAGGCAAGCTTGGATGGCGTAGGCCATAGGTAGAGCACATATTTAGTGCAGAGAAGATTTGATATGCTCTGCCAACTCTGTATGAATACTAATATGATGACGCGTAACTAAACAGGGATTTCGATGGATATAGAATATACTACTAATTCACACAATCATTAAAACAATTTATTAAGCATCTTCATGCCGAGTTCTGTGTTAGACATTAGAGAGTTAACAAGAAAGAGATACAATCCCTATTATTTTCAGAGAACACATGTTGTGGTAAGGTAAAAGGGAATAATAATATTTACCAATTTTGTATTTAACCACGTAGGGAAGAGGTCTTATGTTCTCGGATATGGAGGGGCGTGGCAAGAATAACTCAGTGCACCTGGAGGGGTTAGGAAAGATCTTAAAGAGAAAGGAATATTTGGGTTGAAATTTATGACAGCAACAGAAGTATATGTTAGTATGGAAGATAAGTCATTTTCTGGGAGGGTTTTGCAATTTGGTTTCTCTGTAAAGTCAACTTTGAAACAAAGATTAGCTTGCAGAATGTTTATTAAGGGGATGATCTTGGGATCAAATGTATGGGAACAAAAGAAGGGAACGGGATAGAGGGGAGAGTGAAGTCCAAGTGCAATGGAGATGCGATTACAGCCTTGGCCTGCTCCACTGGGAGTTCTGGAGTTAGAACGGACTTCCAGGGTTGCTCTGAGTTAGGCTTAGATGACTAAGCCTTATACCCTTCAGGTCACTCAGTCATTTCTATATATGATGTTCCACTCTATTTAGATTGTGGGAGATGAGGTTTAAATAACTCTCGCTTTGATTCAGGTGAATGAGGCAGGAGATCATTTACGAGAAAGAAGTTAAAACATCAGAGCAGGAGAAGCAATTCTGACTTATTTCTGATCGCGTGGATTACTGATGAAAAACTCTTATTCCTCTTCCTGCCTAGGAACAGGATTGCTTCCAGCTTTTGGGGCAGAGCCAAAATTTGAGGAGAGATTAAATACTTCATGGGATTCCGAGGCATAGAGCTCAGTAGATCAATACAGAGCCTGTCAATTCACAAAGAATTTCTTTTTTTTTTTGTAGAATCCCAGGAAAGAATAAAACGACTTTCAGTACTTTAGTAAGTAATATAATAATAAAACTTCAATATTGTAGTATTTTTAGCTAAAAAACAATGAAATTAAAATTTGTAATTAACGCTATTACAAACCTGTATTCTTAAACATTGTATTATATAAATTTAGAAATAAACTTCATCTTGGTCTATAGGGACAATGAGTACAGAGGCTAAAAAAATAAATCACCAGTGTAGTTTAGTTAAGAGACAGCGGGTTTCTCCTTCTGTTCTGTATCTCAAGAAGCTGGAATAAACCTACAGTCTCTGCTTAAATGAAAGATGCACAGTCAATAAAAACCTCACGCTTGAGCAGCTTCGCAAGTGGAGGGAAACAAAGAGCTCTGATTTACTTCTTTTGGGAAACAGATCCATTTCATTCCATGAAGTTTTCAGTGATGCAGAAAGATGAAAAAAGACCTCATCTGCTTATCTTTGCAAATCCAATGCCGGACTCACAAGGGGTGAGGGTGAGGAGGGAAGGGAGAAGAAGAAAGCCACGCTAGTATCTTTGGCTTGTTTTGGATTTGAATGTCTTCATAGAGGCAACGCAAATATTCCTGGAGCTTAGCTGTATAACCCTATTTGTGGTATTAAAGAAATACCTACTTGTGGTATCTGGATTTTGGCATCATAACTGAGTAGTGCTTTGGGTTTTGTATTATAAAACACCAGAGGTGGGCATCACAGAGATGCCATCTCATAGCTAAGATCATACAAACACAGCAAAAACAAAGTTCTTGGAATAAAGGAAGTGACTGTGGGTCATTACTCGAGACTGGTGTGAGTCTATGACTCCAAATAGTATTTTGGATCCTAACAGTTCATGCTGCTTCAGAAAATACTCATCCCATCTACTGACTTCTCTGACCCTTCCTTTCTGCCTGACCAGCATGTAAAAGTGTGTTTATTGGTGACTGCAGACAAACTTTTTATCTGCTCTATTAGACACTCAATAAATATTTACATAGTGAGTAAAGAAATTAATAAATTAATGCATGACTTCACTAATAAGTAATTTGTGCTTGGCGTGATAAGGAGGCTGAATGGCTCCGAGAGCCACCCTCCTGTAAAAACACTCCACTTTTGATGTTTCTCTGTGTTTGGGGTATAGGTCCAGTGCTAATTAAGTGTACTCTCCTTTTAAATGCTAATTTTTAAAAAAACGGATTCTTCCTTGGCTTATGAAACAGCTGTCTTAAATCTTCTAAATTGGTTTGCTGGGGAGATAGTCCTGACCTCTTCCCCTTCAGATACAGGCTCATGTCCTACTTTCCTTAAAGGAAGGCTATGCTCACACCAGAGTAATTAAGTGAATAAGTGCCCTGATGGGATTTAACCTTACTCTCAGTCTTAATTGGATGATTTCTCCAGTGTGAACATACTCTAACAAGATCCCTAAGAAGAACTGAGCCTTTACCTTCTAAAACCAAGGTCTACTGGGCAGAAGTTCCCTTCATTGAATTTTTCTCATTAGAGATGCAATAAGTGTTAAAAATAAAACACTCAAAATGTAAATGTACATACTGGAAAGAAAAATTCAACTGATGACACATCGCAAAGATATTTATCATTGAAAGTTTATGAAGCTTTCCAGATTTTCTTATCTATTTATCTATCTATCTACCTACCTACCTACATATCTATCTTCTATCATCTCTCCACACACAAACACACATCATATGTAAAGATATATAGATATATATGTAAATATATATACATGTATGTATATGCATACATACACAGGCATACACACATAATAGAGGTCTCAAGTACCATTTGAGATGGTCAAGTACTAGCATAAATATTTAGCCAAAACCAAGGATGAAGCCAAATATCATCACTGTAGCGTGAACGTCTATAATATAAGGATAAATCTGATATTTTACTTAAAAATCATTATTCTAACTTTATTTCTAAAAGTTTTACTTATATACATTTAAACCTTTGACATTATCATGGTGGAACAATATACTCTCAGTACTATTCTGTGCAAGAGTGATCATGTGGTCATTGTATCTCGCAGTTATAACACGAAATAGAGGCTCAGTTTTATCAGAGGTTAGTACAAGTGAAAGAGTTAATAGAGGTGACGTTAATTTTATCTGTTTTTAAATATTTGTTTTCTTCAAACTCTTCATCTTGTTATTATGATTATTTATTTTGATGCTATTATTCATGATTTTGGAGATTTTCTTCTTTATATCTAATATCTTGAATTAACTATATTTGAAATGTTTATAAGAGTTTATATATTTAACAATATAACATTCATATAAATAGATAATATTTTAACAAAATAGAATTATATCTACCTATTTTTCAGTGTTATTATTTAAATAACTTGAACAGATTTATTAACTTGAAAGGGATATTGTGTTCTTTCTAAAGTTATCTAGTAAGGGTGTTTTTCTAATACTCATATTAGCAGTCAATCTATTTAACTTTTAGTTATTAATAATCATTTTTTGTTTAAATTAACAGCTTTTATAATTAGTAAATTATTGCAACATTTTGCTTTTTCAGTATGAAGGTATGATTAAACTTAATTATCTACTATATTTTAAACATATAAATTATCTGGAAGACTTTTTCACTCTAACATAGCTCAGAGTATTTACGTATATTTAAAAATAACATTCATTTGGTGCATCCCAAAATAGCAATATATTTCTATTTGTCCAGGTGTTCATGCAGCGATCATATACATGTATTTTGATACATTTAGACATATATCTCTATTTACATATTTTATATAAAAACATAAGAACAATGCTGCTTTTTATTTAGCATCTAGTAGTCAAGTTTCAAGTTAGTACAGATAGTTTATCTACATGCATAGAAGATACGTTTTAAAACTTCTCCGGATGGGCATGTAAGTTGTTTGCAATTTTTAGGTTTTATAAACCCTGCTACCATGATTGTTCCTTGTAGTGAACATCACGTTTTGCCATTAAACATCCATTCTCCCATGTGCCTTCTTAAGAGAATAATAATTACGTTCAGGAATCCACACCTCTCCTATGAGACCCTCCATCTCAGGTAAAGGTGATTACACTCACGGCCAGAGTGCATCTAACTGGTCTTAAAGTAATCATGCCCACTCCACTGAGGTGATAGGCTGAAGAATGGACCCGTTTGTTCACACTGGGACGTAAGGAGCAATTTTCTGGGAACATTCTTTGACATCCTCTGGAAATACTTCCAGAAACCACTTTCTGTCTTTCTCTCTTTCTTTGCACTTACCTATCATTGATATAAGGCCCACAATTGCTATAACCACAAAAAGCACCTCAAGCTGGAGCCACAGGACGTATCCAGGGATAATACGTCGGAATCTCTAGCCATGTCAGCAAGTTTCTTTCTTTTCTGTTTAAAATAGTTTGAAGGAGGTGTTCTGCTATGAACAGATTAAAAACAAAGACACACACTTAACTATGAGAGATATAGGATCAAGAAAATGTGAGAATAGGGAATTAGTTTTTTCCTTTATTGCTGTATAGCTAGCACTGGCTGTGATACCTAGTGCATGGTACATATGTACTACACGAATGCATACATTCCTTCTTGTGAGAGTCGTGAGTCAAAGTCCACAGAAATTTTAAAGTAAACTTCATATGTCCTTTTTCCAATGTTTTAACTATTATAATGGATTTGAATAAAGAATTGAATATATGTGTATGCTAAGTACATAAGTAAATACACTGAAAGTTTACACATAACTTCCTTGTTTTTACACAGTACAAATATTTTTTTAATGAAGAAATACCAAGCCAACATGTTTTAGAAAAAACCAGAAATGGATCATAATGTAATACATATCCTTGACATTCTCATCTCGCACAGTTTATGTGGCTGTGAAAATTGCCCCACAATATGTGAGAATTTATTAGAACATGGAGGTCAAATCATTTATTTACATTTTAAAGAAAATGTTATCATTTATAAACTCCCTCAGAAGAAAATCAGAGAAATAATCATAATCACAATGTTTATATGATGGTTATTTCTCTAGCTAGGACCACATAACCCCTTGAACTTTAGCTAGCCATCAGCGCATTCCTTTAGAACTCACAGTTTGAGAGACAAATAAGACTCCTCACAATGATTTTGGTTGCATCTTCACTATTCCTGTACCTGTTTCCCCAATGCTGGGAAAGGTTACATTAGAGTATCCCCCTTGGATGCTAACCTCTAAAGCCAACATTACAGTTATTATCAGTTCGACGTCTATTTTTTCCGTCTTTAATCTCTCTGCTATTGGGGTGCATCTTACAATTTATGAGTGATGATTTAATTTATAGTGTTTTTACTCTTATAGTGGCATCAAATAATTTTCCACTTCCTTGGTGATTCCAAAGCACAGCCGTGTTTGAAAACTAATGTTCAGAGTACCTCCATCTGACAAGTTGAAATCCTTCCTTATCTAAATTTAATAAGACATCCAAATGATCGAAATGATCAATACTCATCTAATCAATAAATACTAGCCTTCAATTTAGCGAAAAACTCTTTAATCTTTACATACACTTCTTACAATCAAAAGTGTATGTAAATCTGTAAAAGATATTTCCATCTTTTCTTTGCTAATTTAAAGAAATTTTATCATTTTTTAATTCATTGAACATGTATTATGCATGATCTGTGTTTTGTTGCCTGAAACGATATAGGGAATATATGTTAGAAATTATAACAAAAACTTACTAAATTGTGGAATATAATGGAAATTTTACTTATAATTCTATCACATTAAAGGAAAACAACAACAACAACAGAAAAACATTGCTTCTTTGGTATCTTGCATTCCCTTCCAGCAGTCATTTTAATTATTCCTTTCCGTCTGAATGTTCGTTTTGATCACTATTGACCTGTCCCATTCTCCTTAGTTACTCAGTTTTTCTGAGTTTGGCAGGTCAATTGGCTCAATCCTATGGGAAGACTTCAAATAGTCAGTTGTATGTTTTTAAGTTTTTGGGTGATCCAGAGCGTGGGGGACGGGGGAGGGACAGAAGCATTTTCTCAGGACTTGATCTAACTTAGCAAGAGCCCTGGATGAATGAGAATGACAGCAGCTGTGTCAGCTGCCTTCATGGTGTGGATTCCAGCACAGCACTAACAAGATACACAAGCAACAGGGACAAATAGTCACAGAGGAGTGCAGAGGTGTGCCAACGCTGCTCCATTCGCTCAGATTTTGTCATTTACAAGTGGGGACCTCACAGTGCAAAGGTGTCCCCAAAACAGAAACTCAGGACACACTAGTGGTTGGTGATGGTAGCTAAGCTGGCACATCTCAGCAATTCATTGCCTGAGTGATAAGGCTCAGAAATGAATGACAAGGCAATGCTGACAGGTCAAAATTTTTTACATATAATATATGGCAGAATGAGATTTCTACAATTACAGAGTGTAAAGAGGGGTATCGTTGCAGTGATGTGTGTTCCTGAGAGATACTCCTATGCTACATGGCACTTGCACGGACCCCGCTTGGGTCTACAATGAATCTTAAATTGTAATTTGTAGTTGCTGCCAGTCTTTGCCCTTCCCACCCTCCTCATCATTTACATTTAATTATGGGAAATGTTCTAAAAGCATTCGAGAAAATCAACCTATGTGTTATTTAATATCCTATCCTGGCACTTGTCCCCATGGCACACCATCATGCAAAGTCACTGAGGGAACTTTCGGTTGAGTGACGTACACTTACGATTGTCTTCTGTTTTTCAGGAACCAACCTACTCAGCAACCTGCTCTTCTTCTTTGCTTTCTTTTTTCTTTTTTTTCTTTCATAAATTAGACTTTAATTTGGTCATCATAACAGCACTAGTGTGAGATAAAAATGTATGTTTCTCAATTAATACTCCTCATAGATGTGACTACTCTTTTATATATGAAGGAACCAATGGATGAATGAAGAAAGGAATGAATGGATACATAAATGAATGAGTGCTGGCAGGGAGGCTTCTCATAGTTCTTAGAAATTGCATTTAACTCAAGCAGGAGTGTGAGGGGAGTGATTTTTATGGTTATCGCCAGTTCTCTTGCCACAATACTAAAAAACTGGGAAATTTGGCAACTAGCAGAGTTTAGCATGACATCTTTTCCACACTCCTCATGAAGTGGTAACATAAAATAACAAACGATAATGGTGACAGCAGCCAAGAGCCTGGCGGAGCTTTAGCTACCCCATAAACTGCATCCGTTTTCTCTCTTGTTCTGTGATGTGGTTGGGGACATTTTCTCACCTTGGGTAAATTTCTCTACGCACACAGCCTCAAACTGGTTTCACCCAACTGCAAAGACATCACCACACCTGACTCTTCCTGCTTTAAAAACTTGGCTCTACTATTGAATATAACAGTCGTAGCTTTCACTGAGAGTTTAACTTGTTCCAGACATAGATGATAACATTTCATTGTCACAATGACCTAATGAGACACGCGCTACCATTATTTCCTCACTTCACATATTAGGAAATTGCAATTAGAAATACGGAGATACATGATCAAAGCCACACAGCTGGCAAAGGAGTCAGAATTTGAACTCAGAGGCTTACTCTTCACTAGCATATTATACTGACATTGGTAATAGAGAGCTCACAGCAGTTGTAATATTTTTTCAATTGTACTTTTCTGAGGTGGGTAGAAATAAATTGAGCTTCCATTGAAATTAGGCATATGAAATATTCATTTGCCATCAGCTATTAGTCATTATGAAATATGATGACTATCTTACGGCAAGCTGTTTCTTTTCTGAAATATGTTAAAATTTTTATCCAACTTTGTGACCCCTAGAACCAAGCACAGTGCCTGGCATGTAGTAGATATTTTATAACTGTTTATTGTTAAAGTCTTGAGTTTGGGTTAAGATTATTTGAGATACGGAGAGCAACGTGTTCATTTTTACAGTCACTGACTAATTCATAAAGTATTTATTGAACCGAGACGACGGTAGATGGTGAGCAATAGATTTGGTATATTTTGGGGCAGAAAAATCACAATGTAACATACCAAGGAGAGAGAAAGGCATCTTATTTTTCCAGATATTTTATAGCTAATTAAATATACTCTATACCTAGTAGAGAGAAGATATTCCCGGCAAGGCTTATCCTAAACTGATTATTAACCCAAAGTTAGCGTATTTCTCAGGGGTCTCCTGACTACTTGCAGTTCGTTGCAGCGTTTGAGCCTCTGAGGCTGGAAAGGCAAGTGTCCCCCTGAGAACTATTTACTTGGAAAGTTTAAAGATCACTGTGAGTTTAGATAATTAGTGGTTCTTTTCTTGGCCAAATACACTCGCTTAGGCTGCATTTAAAGAGCCAGTGAATCTTTTAGCACTAGAAGATCCACTGGTTTGACAGATTATCTGTTTGCTACATCATACCCTGTCTCATGCGCTCTGAAAATTATTAAGCCAGCGAATTTCAGATACAGGTTGTGACAACCTAATTCTGTTTGTGTTAAAAAAGCAGAGCATATACTCAGATGTGCATATTTATAAACTGTCCTCATCTATAAGCAGCTTTTAAGAATACAGTTTCGTTTAGTGCCTCTAATCACTGCTTATTCAATGATATTCCTTTCTCTGAGAAAAGATCACAGAAACAAGTCATCTCTGGATTACACCAGTGAAATAACATGTGTAGAATCAAATTGTCATACTTGTAAAGAGGTATACACATATTTTTAAATTCTCACTCTGCTTAAAGTTGAATGTCATCCTTAATCACCTCTCTTTCTGCTTTAACGCTAATTGTCTTAGAGTTTCAGGTTTCATTCCTACTTAGATCCAATAACCTCAGTATGGCTTGGTGATTCCTGGCATTCTGTATCTGAGACTTTTTTTTATTATCTTCATAGTTGACCTATAATTTTTACATTTAGGAACACAGTAACGTCAGGGATGTTGGAGTTATTGAGCATGCAGGGTACCTGAAGGTTCTGCTCTAGTCGGCAGGATTTAAAGCACTAAGGATAGTGTCCCTGCTACTTTCCCAAGTTCTCTTCTTGGCTCAGTAACTCAAGCCCTGATCGACTTTTTAGTCTTTGAGAAGTCAGAGATATGCCTCTGCCTGATCATGTCAAGAAGTTAAAAGAGAGAGGGAGGAGGGAAGGAGAGAGGAAGGAAAAGGGGGAGGAGGGGGGAGACGGGGCAGGGGGGGAGAGAGAGAGAGAGAGAGAGAGAGAGAGAGAGAGAGAGAGAGAGAGAGAGAGAGAGAGAGAGAGATTGAGATTTTTAAATATAAGCATTTTGTAGGACATTCTTCCCCTTTAAGATGTGAAAATCGTCCAGAGTATTTTCCCTGGTTCGCATATGTGCTTGTGGGTTTTTCTCTTTGCCATGTTCTTTTTTATTTTTAAATTGAGAGTTGCAAAAGCTTATAATTAGGATCAGGCGATATCCAATGGTATGCATATAAGCAGCTTCACTTCTGCAGAGTTCAGGCCCATAGGGGTTTAAAGGTGTATCTACCACAATGGCTCTCAATCCTGCTTGTACTTTAGAATTAGCTTGGGGATGTAAACAACCCCTGATTCCTGTGCCACCTGCGGCCCCCTCCACCCCATCCTCCCCCCACACACATTAACCACAGATTCTCACTGGTTTTGGGTGGGGCCCAGACACTGGCGATTTCAGAAACTCCAGAGAGCGTTCTAATATGCAAGCAGGGTCCAGACGCTCTCTGTTTATTCTAAATAAACATTTTGGTTTCATGAAGATTTGGGTAAAGAGTGGAGATTCGAAGAAATTTTGCCTACTAATGTCAAGATTGATAAATTCACCCCAGCCATTTTCTTGGGAAGAATTCTGCGGGAAGCAGATGTGAGTTCTTCCTGAGTAGGCATAAAAGTTGTCATGGCTACCTATCCTCGTGTTCTTACAAGGCCATCCGCTGGGACCCCTGTTTTTCCTCAGCAAGCACAGCTAGCAGAGCCTCCTCAGAGGGGATACAGCTACCTGGTGGGATTTCCACAGCGCCATCTCTTTCCAGTCTGAAGCAGGTTAATATGGTCTAATTCCATGAGCACTCATGGATAGTACAATGCTTTCAGTACCTAAAATGAATTTGCCTGGGAGCGTTTAATATGCTGAAGCATCATCTGAATTCTTGCTGCATGAATGGACAATGCATTTTCAGTTTGGACACCATGAAAAACTATACTTTACCACTCGTGAACATTGATTCAAACCTTTGCTTTCATAAAGGCAGTTTCAGGAATTGAGAAAAGCACGTAAGTTGCAATAAATTTCAAGGTGCAAAACCAGATCTTGAACAATTACCACTGAATCACAGCTGGTTGAAACCAGCAAACAAACCCACTAACAAACCAAAAAGGAATGTTGAAAAATGACAGGATATAAGAGGCAGCTCCTCCATTGAAGCAGTATCCCTAATTCTTTTTTTTTTTTCTGAAATAAACTTTTTTTTTGGACTAGCAGAAAAATTGTGACGATAGTACAGATATGTTCCATATGCTCCCGAACTATTATTTTCATTTTATATTAGTAAGGCACATGTGTTACAGTTAATATGCCATTATTGATACATTATTATTAAAGTCCATATTTCCTTTGTTTTCACCTAATATGCTTTTTTATGTTCTGGGATCTCATCCAGGATACCACATTACATTTAGTTGTCATGTGTACTTAGGTTTCTCTCCTGGTCGTGATACCGTGTCTCCCCGAAAATAAGACCTAGCTGCAAAATAAGCCCTAGCATGATTTTTCAGGAGGACATTCCCTGAACATAAGCCCTGATGTGTCTTTTGGAGCAAAAATTAATATAAGACCTGGTCTGATTTTCGGGAAACACAGTAGTTTCTCAGACTTTCCTTTTTTTCTTTTCTTTCTTTTTGTTGATCTTAGCAACATGAAGGTCCGGTATATTATAGAATTTTCCTTAATTCAGATTTGTTTGTTTTTTTTTTTTTTAAACTGGGTTACGTTTTCTTGAGAGGAAGACCACAGAGGTAAAGTGCCATTTTCATCACATCATATGAAGGGTACATACTATCAGCGTGACTCATCACTGCTGATGTTGACCTTAATCACCTGGCTAAAGGAGTATTTGTCATCTTTCTTCACTGTAAAGTTATAACAATGCAAGTAAGGACACTCACGAAAGAGGACTTCCAGAACTGTTTCAGAAAGTGGCAAGAACGATGGGATAAGTGTGTTCAAAGCAAGGGGGAGTATTTTGAGGGGTATTAATGGCAATATGTCTTTTACCGTAAAACTTTTTTAAACTTAAATATTCACTGTATTGTTTGATCACACCTTGTACATTTATATAAAACTCATCTGTATATTGCATTGTGTATTTACCATCCAGAGTCAGTTCTCCTTCCATCACTAAATATTTGACCCCCTTTACCCTCTTCTACCCCCTCCACCCTTACCCTCTGGTAACCACTAAACTGTTGTCTGTGTCTACGAGTTTTTGTTTGTCATGTTTGTTAGTTGTTTTCTCTTTTTAAAGTTTGAAAAAGTAATTTTAGAGAGTCATAGCTGCTTGTAATAATACAGTAATATTTAAGAAACACTTTGTCTTTAAGATATTATTTCACAGGGTCATATAATAATTTAACTCTATCGAGGGTGAAGAATGCAGCGAGCAAAATAAACTCAGCAAGGTCAAGTTTCATATCTAGAAGTTTCTCTTGCAAAGAATTACAAAGGCACGAGTTTGATAACTTTACGTATCGGTGGGGCTACTGGTTCAGCAAGTGGACATGAATAAATTTGGAAATCGCTTCTTCCACTTCTCCTTGGTAATTCATAAACTTAGTGCCACAGTTTCCATATGTGAGATAGAAAGATATTTTCTATTGGCTTTTTCACATGGGTCAAGCTAAGAAGTTTAAAGTCCTATAGATATACAGTAAATAATTTCATTATGAGATGTACAAGGTCTGAGGATGCCCTTTAGTTTAATAAAATTTATAAATGACGCTCTAGTGGCCTAGGGAGTATATAACATGCTACCAAACCACAATTTATTACACTATGTGACTCTTAGGCTAGTTGATGGATTATCTGGATTATCACTATAATGTACATTTTCCTACTTTATCTAGAAAATTTCTGTGATTCATAATAGATAATTTAGCAATGTGATACATCATTATCTTCATACTTTATTCTTTAAAATATATATTTAAATAATCCTGTTAAACAGATGCTTTAATTTCTTGTTAAGATAGCTCTGATGAAACTAGAAAATTAGTACTATGAACATACCAGAGGAAGACTAAATAGAAGCTTTCTCTAATATTCATTTGAAAATCATGACGTCACTGCAACATAATAATAGCATCAAAATTAATGTACCAGTATTTTGTGTGACCGAATACTTTTAAAAATCAATCCAGTTGCAGAAGAAATGTACTTTTGTGTGTACTTAAAATTAAGAAAAGGGAACCAGAGCTCCTTATGGATCTGATCAGAGATTTGTATAAAAGAAAAGTGTTGAGCTTTTATCAAATTGTTAAAAATAATCTCACCTATGTGAAGTCTATAGGTTTACTTACAGTTTAATTGCTATGAATAATCAGATTTTAAAATGCTTTCTTGTCTGAAACTCTTCCCTAAGTAGCTAGTTTCTTTACAAGGGAATGGAAAGCTCTCAATTGACTGTGTTTTTAATGATTTTATAGTTTGTTTTTTTGAAAGTATTTCCTATTGATACTGCTATATATTGACATTGTGTTAAATATTATTCCCAACCTCCATCCTCAAATATCTGGTGGATTGAAAAACAAAAATTTGCTTTTAGAAAAGTTGCCTGCTTCCCATCTCTGATTTTAGTTTAAAAAATCTTTTTGATGAAAGTGGGTTTACAAAAGTGTTTAATGTCGACTAAATGAAGCAACATTCCAAACGTTGGAAAGAGATGAAAAGGACTTGGTACGGACCAATCCCGGGCAGAGATACTACATGGAGGTGGGATCGATGCATACATACTACGACAACTCCTATTTGCTAACAGTAGAATCCTAATAAACTTTAAGCTTTCTTTCAGCCAATGGTAAGAGAGAAAGGTGATCAGTTATACAATTTACAGTGTCCAAAATAGAAAGCAAACAAATTAACTGGAAAAGGCACAGATATGCACGCCACTAGGATCATAAAGAAGCTTCCTCCAAGAATCTTCATAAAGGTAATACTGTAATGCACAGTTCAACTTCAGTGGCTTTTTCATAATAAGTTTAGCAGCAAGATTCACTTCCACACTTAATGGAGTCCCATGCCCTCATATAATCAGTAAAAGCAATTCAGTACAATCAGCCCAGTGCATGCAGCACTTGAATGTCTTTGTGTGTGGTGCAGGCACCTGAATGGTGCGTTGGGCTAGGACGTAACAGGGGTGGGGGGTGGCATGCTGATGCCAATCTGACAGTGCCGAGGTACAACACCCGCTCTTGTGTGTTTTGAAAATCAGTGCTGATAGTAAGAGTAGCAGAATGGAGGCATTAAGTATCCTTCAGAAAATTACCCTCAGATATAGCTTCCTTCAACTAAGTTTTAGCAGATATGTGATGCTATTAAGTTCAAAACTGTGTTCTCTATAAAGTTTAAACTCGGACAGCAAACCTGAAATTCCATTCCTATGGTTTTCTAAATAATACTGACAATTAAGCCTGCCACTTTACCTTTTGTCATTGCTGCATGAGGTGTTCAGCCTCAGTATTCTCCTTTAATTAGTCTCCAAGCCCAGTGAGTAATGCATCCTTTCCAAAGCACTGCTAATTCGTGTTAAGTTGAATTGGGGTTTCTCTGAATGGTCAGTTTGGTTGGAGTTGTGATATGTGAATTTTCTATGAAGATAATTCATGAAAAATAAGCCTAATGAATAGTGAATGAGGTCTGGATTATTTAGACAGACACAGAACCTGATCAAATATTTCTCATTTTGCCATGATATTTCTAATGTATGAAACTTGAGACTTTCACAAGAGAGGAGTCTTCTTTTGTTGGAATTAATCATGTTGTTGAATTAATCATTAAGAAATTAATATTTATAAATGACAGACGTTGCTTTATTCCAATAACTAAGTTGCAAGATTAATCTCTTATAGGTGGTACAATAGCATCTAACAGGAGGTTAAACTTGGTGACTTCTCAGTTCCTAATTCACACTAAGAAGCTGTTACCTATGACTCTTTCTTGTGTTTATCATACTACTTCCTACTTAGGAAAGCATAGTGAATAGTTTTATTCATGACATGGAGACCAAAGCCTTTGACCTGCTCCCCAATTTGAGTTGCCTTTCTTAGTTAGGAAAAAAATCATTATCTCTGCCCCCCCTGCCTTCCCCCCCCCCCCCGCCCCGCATATACAGTGCTTTATTCAATATCCCTGCTTGGGTCATGCTTGTAATTCTTTCCTCTGACAGCTCAATTTTCCCTTCTCCTTTCTTCTTCTTCCTCTTCCCTTCCCCCTCCTCTTTCTATTCCTCCTCCTCTGTTTTCTAATCCTCTTCATTTTCCTCTTCTCCTTCTCCATCTTCTTCTTGAAACGAGTGAGCACGGCCTTTGGTGTCCTGTTGACAGTACTTGCGTGTAATGAAGTTCTACTTCTTGTCTATTGTCCTGTGACTCTCGCTTTACAGTGAGCTGCTGCATTGTGAGCTCACATTCTGTTTGCTTAATTGCTTATCACAATCCTGGATGGCACAGAGATGACATATGGAGAACTGACTTCACCTGTATCTGCTAGGAAAATAACTAAATCACTTCACCTATATCTGCCAGGTGACATGTATCTGCAAGGAAAATAACCAAAAATAAATCAGGCCCCTGAGGTGACCAGCTTCAGAAGACGACAGTGGGAGGTATCAACTTATTCACCATACCTCTTGTGGACCCTGAGCCAGGTCTTTTGTGGCTTGATGCTTAGACTACAGAATTATTTGGGGGGTGTGGTGCTGATGGGGGGGGGTAGACTCAGGGCAACAGAGCCTTTGAGACCGAAGCTGTTTACACGCTTGTTCTCTGTTCTTTGTACACTTCAAGTGGTCTCTGCCTTCTGCTACTGATATCCAAGACGTAGGTCATTTGCACACTGGGATCCCTCTGATGCCTTTGAACTACGCCACGTTCATGAGATTACCAAACAAACAAACAAACAAAAATACTCTTCCTTTGTTTCAATTGTTTTCTTTTGCTTTTTGTTCAAGTCCCTGATGCTTTTCTCTGAAATTTCTAGTCTTTCATAGCCTCTCAGACATTCCTTCAAGATCCTTCTGAAGACCACACAAGATCCCATGAAGGCTCAGAGAGGTTGGATGTGTGTCCTTTGCCTTAGGTCAAAGTCTTCACTATAGCAGAGAGAGATCAGAGCTACTCCTATTGCAGGAGGGCATTGTTTTGATTTTTTGAGGTTAAAACACACCTGGACATTGTTTATATTCCAAGTATTTATTAAATTTTCCTAGACACTATAAATATACAATTTATTTATTCTCTAAATTCTCCTTGTAGTTAACGATATCACATTCATTTTAGCTTGCTAATGATAATTTCCTAACAAAACCTGTCCTAACAGCAGATGTAATTTGACTGTGATTTGAAGAGATCAGAAGCAGGGTTCTGTTTTTGAATTTCTATCCTTTCTTTTCATGCCATCAGTGTTGTTGTTTCACTCTGGTGGTTCCAGAAGTTTTTCAATCTTTGTGAGGCATTTTTACTTAATACTAGGCAGTCTCAGAAGGCATCTTACCTTCTGTCATCATTATATCACACTCAACTGAAAACAGTTCCAGAATAAAATATAAACGACTCCAATTCTGTTGATTAAAAAGGAGAAGCGTATCAAGAAAAAGGAAATGGGTGCTCTTGCAGCATGTTTTAGAGAGCCAAGAATAATTTCCAACAAATACGCGTCTTTCTTTGAAACCATGTCTGCTTCTATTTAATTTTTCTAGTGTCCAATGTATTTTTTTAAAAATCTGTGCAAATTACACATTTCTTAAAACCTTCTCTGATTTTATTAACTCGGTTTGGACACGATTAGAAATTTTATGGATTTTATTGTATTTTTTTCCTGACTTGTGTTGTATGAAAGAAAGAAGTAAAGTAAAACTGTGTGATCTGTCACTATAAGTTCTATTAAATCAAGTCAACTTACATATTTACATTCCTAGAATTACAAAAGTTATTATTTAGAGATATCACCCTTTAGCAATACAGAAATCTCATTTATTAAAAATTAAATGTATGTTGATTTTTTTATTAAGCGAAGAAATTAAAAATTGTAGTTCATTAAGGTTTTACTGTGTGTGAGTGTGTGTGTGTGTGAGTGTGTGTGTGTGTGTGTGTGTGTGTGTTTCTCCATCATCAGGTACACAGCAAATGTATAACTTATTGACCGAAGACATAATTTCTATAAACTTGGAATAGACTGCTACACTTCCCCTAGCTGGAGGGTAAAATGCAAAATGAAATAGATTTTTTAATATCTGCCAATTCTGATAAGTAAGAGAGAAAAACATAATCACCGTTTTTTTAAGTAGTGACAACACTGATGTTTGTTCTCAGTATAGCCCTATCCCAAAATGCTGAAAGAAATAATGTACTGAAAAATATTTCCAATGATCTTATTATATTTTCTTTGTAAGAATGATTTTTCTGTGCACTTGCTGCTATTTCATTGTTTTATATTCTGGACAAGCTCACTAAACTTAGTCAATCCATTCTGATAAATGGGCATTCACAGAAGTTGCTAATTTCTATAAATTTTATCCTCTGATTCAAATTTGTCACCTTATCCAACTTTTCAAAACTGTTATTTCCTGTCAGATCTGTAGTCATCTTGGATCTTGAGTCAAGTAGGATGTCAAAATATAAAATCATCCCTCCCATCCTTTTTTAAAATTTTTATTCTTCAGCGGTTTTTGGTAAATGGAGAGACCGGTTTTAGCTAGGTAAACTGTGCTTGCTTTGAAAATGAGAATTTTTGTGCAGATAACGGACTCATTTTTTTCATTGAAATAGCAGCAGTTTAAATACTGGACACCACGATAGAAGATAAGAAGACAGAAGTCTTGTATTATATGGAATTCAATTCATTTTGAAGCTAGAACACATTCACCCAGGCCATGGTCTCACCAAAATAATTTTGCAAGCTTTGCATAATTACTAGTGTCCTGGTTTATATTCTGAGCTATTTCTGCATTATTCATATGTACAAGTAATGAAGACTAAGGGTCCACTTTAGATAAAGCACAATAGCTGAAACAAATGGGCAGAAAACATACAACATTCCATATACATGACCTGTTTTCTTTTTCCGGGTGCATTAGATGAGCTCCACAGGCCTGGTGGGCCCCAGCTGCCCAAGGCCAGCTGACAGCGTGGGTGTTACACATGAATGGGCCACACAGGTCAGGGTAACTTGGGACCAGGGACAAGGCAGGTGTCTAGAGAGGTCAGGTTCCAGGGCCTGCATCTTGGGAGTACAAGGTGTCTTTGTAAACAGAAGTCCTGTGCATCGAGCACGCAATAGATGGAGCAAACGCTTGACTATAGTTTAACTTTAATGGGAATCTCCTCTAACTTCTGAATCTGACTGGGGGTGTTATAAACATATCAGATATATTAAATATGTTTATATATAACAAAACTAAATTGGATACAAAGAATCAACTAATCACTAATTGTGATATTGTGCTTTATAAGAAATATATATTTTCGTATATATTTCTCATGTATGTTTTGTCTTCACCCACAGTTTCTGGCTCACAGTTCCCCAAACACTTAGAATTTCCTGAGTGCTATCCAATGGGAGCATCATTTATTATATTTGGCTCCTTGTCCTTAGTTTCTGAAAATATTTCAGAGCCATAAAGGTGAAATGGGTGTCTTTTTATTCATAACAAGTCCCCTTCCACCACAACAAGGTTTATGTTAATGAGGTTACTTTTGGAAAGCACCACTGGATGGGAGTCCGTTGCCAGGGAAACCAATCATTATAGAGGCATGGGGTTCTTCAGTCTTGCCTGTGATTTTTAGGGAGGGAAGAAGGGCTAGAGGTTGAATCAGTCACCAATGGAAAATGATTTCATCAACCACACCTATGTGATGAAGTTGCTATAAAACCCCCCAAACCCACAAGGATGGGGTTCAGAGAGCTTCCAGGCTGGGGAACCAGAATGCTTCCACATGCCAGCGTGCTGGGCCCCAAACTCCATGAGAACAGAAGCTCTTTTGTTCAAAACCTTGCCTTAAGTATATTTTCAACAGGCTATTGATTTGTATCCTTTAATATACTTTGTAATAAATCAGTAATCTAGTGACTAAACTGGTTTCTTGAGTTCTGTAAGCTGCTCTAGCAAGTTAATCAAACCCAAGGAGGGATCTTGGAACCTCTGGAGCCAAGTTGGTCAGAAGCACAGCTAACAACTGGGGCATGGAACTGGCCTCTGAAGTGGAGAGCGGTCTCATGGGACTGGGTCAGCCCTTTACCTGTGGAATCTGATGCTACCTTAGGTAGACAGGGTCAGAATTGAGTTGACTTGTTGGGCACCAAGCTGTTTTCCTGATGGTATGTGGGGAAAACCACCCCCTCCACACACTGAAACTGGGTGCAGAACCCACAATACTAATATTTATTGACTGACTAATAAAACTCTCTCCAATTGAAAGTTTATATTCTATTAGTAACAAATGTGATTGTTCGTCACCATATCCTTTTTCCCACACATTACTTTCAAATAAAAGGAACCTTAATTTCCAACTTTTATATAAGCAACTTACTGAAGTAGTTAAATAATAATTTTGGTTTGATTTAGTTGTCATTTATTCTGAGAAGCTATATGACTCTTAGCTCTAACAGAATTTTGTGCACCAAATTTTAGAATACAATGACCTATTTAATGGCTTCCCGTTGTGCTCAAATAATATACTCCAATGACTCATGAGATTGTCATTATTTCTGACATTTTACGTAAACCGGTCAAAAAATTATTCCAAATCAATCGCCCTTCCATAGTTACGCCTTATCTTTTTGAACCTGGTCTAGCTATAGGTCTTACTTCAATTAAATAAGTTATAACTGTTCTTACATTGTGTGGCTCAGTTAGAATACACTGAGAAGTGAAAGCATGTATTTGACGCCCATGAACACTAGCATGTCTGGTTCTATTCCCTGGTCTTTGACTTTGCACAAGCTAACCCTTTAAAGCAATTATTTTTCATAATAAACAGCTGAAGTGAGAAAGCTGGTAATATAGTATAATCCTACCCCGGTACTGGAGAGGGAACTGGAACGGACCCTACTACCAATATCGATACTTTTGGCAACAAAAAGCAAATTATGGCTCAAGAAAAGTCAGTTGGATGCTTTAATACTGTTTTGGTGTCAGCTTAATTTTACTCTGATATATGAAGGAATTTTATTATAGCACATAGGATATACCGTGTTTCCCCGAAAATAAGCCCCAGTTAAAAACGTAAGCCAGTCGGACACATTTAGTACGTTATGATGATGTTCCAGAAGAACATGGCATGACTGTATTTGAATAAATGTAGATTGTTGTACATGAAAATATAAGACATCCCCTGAAAATACACCCTCATGTGTCTTTTGGAGCAAAAATTAATAGAAGACCCAGTCTTATTTTCGGGGAAATATGGTAGCATCAAAATAGAATCCAAAATGCACTATCAGATTCAGTCTTTAAAGTATGTTTTATCACCAGAAAAATATTGCTTGCCAGCAAAGTGTACTTTCTCTGATATTTAGGAATGGGTTTTGAATGCAAATTTAAAATATTAGATTATTTATTATACAGACATTTATACATAATCATTGTCCATTAGATAACCATTTGGTGAACTTGAATAAAACAAATACATTGTACTGGGTTTTAACCAATGGGGGGACTTAAAGTTTTCTGCTACTTTTCTCATCCTTCTATTTGTTAAATTCTTAATACATTTTATATGTGTTATAAACTATACTATAATGTATATTAATTTGTTCATTGTAATTGTTGGATTTCGGTAATTATCCTTTCTGCATACAGTTTTCATATCTAGTCACATATGTACATGTTTCAAGGTCTATCCCTTAACATTTATACTCAATTTCAATTGATTGCAAATTTGATTTAATTTTAATGTTTAACTTTTGTCCATGCCTTTTACCTTTATCTGTCCTTATAGTTAGTCTTTATTTAATTTCTTCTCTGTTACCTCTATTTTAAAATCTTTCCTGGATGCCGAAGACATCTTCCTCCTACCCACCTATGACATGCTTAATAGCTCAAATTAATGCCTTTTTGCTTATTTGTTCAATGCTTTTTACAATATGCTCTAAATTTACTATTTGTAACTATAACCCAATCCTCTGCAATCCTATGCTCTAGTCCAGATGGAATTCAGTGAGCTACCAGATATATAACATTTAGGAAGGACGAAGACACATTATCGGATGAGCAGAGGATGGCAGAGAATGGAGCACTGTGGGAGAAGTCAGTTTTGAGCTGCAGCTGGACCAAAATAGTTAGAAAATTCAGCATATAAGAAGTACTCTGACCTAGCAGTTACCTTACCATAACCTTGCATCTTTGCAAAGTTATCTGCCCCCTCCCCCCATTTAATGTTGATACCCAGGGTCAGTGATTTTTAAGACTTATCTTGGCATCTAATGTTAGTACACCCTCAATTCTACCCTATATTCCACATCCACTAATATTAAAGCAATCAATGCTGGGCTCCTTCCTCTGGTTTGTCTCTATAGAGACCTTGCTCTAATCCTACTCTCCGACACATCAAGTAGACCTATGCCTCATAGTGAAACTACTTTCACTAAGGTGAGAGTCCATTGATAATCAGTCCCATCAATTATTTGACCTTCACTTCTGACACTTACATTTATTTACTTTTTGTTGAAACTTTCTACCCTTTTGGTTTCTGACAACACACTATTTTAATTTTCTTAATTCTTCTCTAGCTTCTGTTTGCATTTTGTTTGTATCTTCCTCTTCTATCCTCTTAAATATTGGTATGTCTTAGCTTTCTAAACACTGCTCCATTTTACCTCACTCTCTAAATATTTTTTTATGGATCAGTTAGTCCAATCTCATGGATTCAGATATCACCTTTGTGTTTATGTCCTCTAACATCCAGTGTATCCACATTATCTAGATCATATCTTTCCCTCCAAACCACTGAAATTGCTTTTGTCATGGTTACTAACAACTTTTTTGTTGTCAAATGCAGCAGACTATTTTCTGTTCTCATTTTTCGGGGTCTCACAGCAGCATTTCTTCTCAGTGGACTTATCTCTTACCTCTATTTTTGATACACCTTTTAAATGTGGAGTTAAGGAAGAGATCGGAACTGAAGATATATCTATATGCATCTATCTATATCTATATCTATATCTATATCTATATCTATATCTATATCTATATCTATCCATATCTTTCCAGTCATATATATTATGGATGTGCTAGAATCTAACTCATATTTTCTGCCTTCATCTAATCTGAGCCCCTTAACTTTCTCTATTTCAGTTAATGGACCCACTGTCACCTACATAGGTTTTCAAGTAAAAAAAAAAACACAGAAAAAAAACTCATCGTTGAAGCAGCCCATTTCTTCCACTCTCATATTCAATTCACCAGCAAGTCCTGTTAGTTCTAGAGCTAGCCCCAAATATATATCTTGAATATTTCCATTTATTTCTATGACATTGTCATTAACTTAATCAAAGTCACCCCCATTTCTTGTTTGGTGTAACAGAGAGTACTACTTTTTACCAATATCCATGTTCCAACCTGGGTAAAATTACACATCCCTGCCCCACTGACATCAGGTTTGGCCATATGGTTGCTTTAGCAAATGCAATGTGAGCAGAGGTGAGAATTGTCACCTCCCAGCAGAAGCTTTAAGAGATACCTGCTAGAATGGCTATCATCAACACGACAAGTAACCACACATGTTGGAGGGGCTATGGAGAAAAAGGAACTCTCATGTACTGCTGGTGGGAATATAAATTGGTACAACCACTATAGAAAACAGTATGGAGGGTCCTCAAAAATTTAAGACTAGAACTACCATATGACCCAGA
The DNA here is from genome assembly GCF_004115265.2 of Rhinolophus ferrumequinum. Taxonomy (NCBI): domain Eukaryota; kingdom Metazoa; phylum Chordata; class Mammalia; order Chiroptera; family Rhinolophidae; genus Rhinolophus; species Rhinolophus ferrumequinum. The sequence goes on from NC_046309.1 coordinate 19,286,919, forward strand.
AATCCCTCTTCTGGGCATCTACTCAAAAAATCTGAAAACATTTATTTGTAAAGATATATGTACTCTGATGCTCATTGCAGCATTATTTATGGTGGCTAAGATATGGAAACAACCAAAGAGTCCTTTGATAGATGATTGGCTAAAGAAGATGTGGTGTATATACACAATAGATTACTATTCTGCCATAAGTAAAGATGAAACACTGCCCTTTGCAACAACATGGATGGATCTTGAAATTATTATGCTAAGCGAAATAAGTCAGAAAAAGTCAAGAACCATATGACTTCACTCACATGTGGCGTATCAGACTGAAAGCAACAAATGAACAAGACAAACAAACAAAGAAAGAAAAACCTCATAGACACAGACAACAGCTTAGTGGTTACCAGAGGACGGGGGGCGGGAGGGGGGATGCTAGAAGAGGGAAAAGGGGATCAAATATATGGTAATGGAAGAACTGACTTTGGGTGGTGAGCACATAGTGCAATATACAGATGATGTATTATAGAAATGTATAATTGAAACCTATGTAATTTTACTAACCAATGTCACCCCCATTCATTTAATAATAATAAAAAAAAGAGATAACTATGTTTTAGCCCATCTTTTCTACTTCTGAAACAGTCATTGGTAATATTCCAGAGAATGCATGCCTCAGGAGCCTGGATCCAAGCCTGAGGGTGTTGATGACATATAGCAGAGACCCCAGCAACCCACAATAGAAATGATGACGTGTGCATGAAAAATAAACCTCTGTTATTGAGAATCACTGATACGTTGGTGGTGTTTATCATCACAGCATCAGCTGTGCTGTCCTGACCAATACAGCTGACTGAAAGCAGTATCCCTTCAACTGATATCCCAGCTTTCCCACTTCTCCCCCATGCATTCCCCTTACTATAGTTAGCAGTATCATCTTTTGAAAGAATACTAAGCTTTAACCCCTTCAACCCCACTGACTTTCATTGCACCTACCATGTTCCCTTGAAAATAAGACCTAGCCGGACCATCAGCTCTAATGCGTCTTTTGGAGCAAAAATCAATATAAGACCTGGTATTATTATATTATATTATATTATATTATATTATATTATATTATATTATATTACCCAGTCTTATATTATAGTAAAATAAGACCAGGTATTATATTAATTTTTGCTCCAAAAGATGCATTAGAACTGATGGTCCGGATAGTGGGGAACATGGTCCTGCAAGGAAGGCCTGTCTCCTGACTCCCTCTCAGCTTCCTCTCCTGTCATGCTCAGTGGATTCTCTACTTGCAACACTGCTTTTCTTTCTTTTTTCCCCTGGATATGTTATAATGTTACTGAATGAGGGCCTCTGGTCTTCCTACTTCCAGTTCTTTACTTGGCTGTCAGTTCTCAATTTTCAGGTATTACTCAGCTCTCTAATGTCAGTTTTCTCCTTTCTGTGACCACCTCATCTATTGCAGTTTTCCACTGCCCTATTCTTTCTACCAGACATCAAGGTAAACATTTCAGTGAGATTCTGATGGTAACATGAAATACAGATGATAAAATGACAAGTGTATAGTTCCCCGTATTTTTCTCTATTAAGTTCCTACCGTGTTTCCCGGAAAATAAGACCTAGCCGAACAATCAGCTCTAATGTGTCCTTTGGAGCAAAAATTAATATAAGACCCGGTGTCACATCACATCATATCATATCATATCATATCATATCATATCATATCATATCATAAAGATCCGGTCTTATAGTAAAATAAGACTGGGTCTTATATTAATTTTTGCTCCAAAAGACACATTAGAGCTGATGGTCTGGCTATGTCTTATTTTCAGGGAAACATGGTAGGAGACATGGATCATGACTTTTCACCTTTGTATCCCTAACACCCAGCACAACATACAACATACAGTAGGTGACAAATAAATTACTGTTCAATTTCAATATGTACCCTTCAACCTTTACCTATTTTGAATAGATTAAGGATAAACACGGATAAGGCCAAACAGTGAAGCTCCACAATAAATTTTGTCCTTGTATAATTAAATGCCCTAAACAAAACTGCCTTCCTTCCTCACCATACATCCCAAGTTTTTTGGAATACTGACCACTTCATAACATAATATTTCAAGGGCTAGGTCAAAGCCACTTGACCACTGGTGTCATCTTTTCTAATAAGAAAGATATTTTTTCTGTTTTCGTAGTATTTTAAAATTTTATTTGTACTGAAGTAACCCATGAAAATAGAAAAATATTTTTAATAACACAGAAAAACTTACAACTCAAAGCAACGCATGCTTATATCTTCCCATCCTCAAGTTCAATCCCAGATAAACCTTTTTTTTTTAAAAAAAAAAAAAACATTTCTACTCTTTTTTTCACTTGCTGAGTATTTCCATAATTAATATGAAAGTAGTGTGGGGATACTAAATCATCATTTAGAGGAGGTGGTAAGTCACATCTTCCTGTTAGTGAACTATACAAATTAATTGTTACAGATGTATTACTTGTATTGAACTTTTCACTAGTTGAGATTATAAATATTCTGAGATCAAAACAAACACATTCATAACTGTCATACAAAATAAGAGAAAAAAGATTAACACAACAAAATACTATACTTCTAATTTTGAAGGCCTACGATAAGAAGAACTTTGGAAATCAAACATGAATTTTAATAATAAGAGGAGTTCAAAAGACATGATGTTCACTTACCCACACAAATGCCTTAAGCTTCTTTCCGTCTGGGTTCCTTATGCTTTAACTTTACATATATCATTTCATTTAATATCTGCAATGAAATTATTAAAAAGGTATCAGATGATGAGCCGTGTAATTATGCAAATGAGAAAACAAACTCAGTGACCAAGAGAAACCAGTCCTCAACCCTAAGTGTTATGACTTCCAGCCCGATACTCTTTCATTATATTAGCATTGGCTCTTAGCTCTGGGAAGTTAAAATCAGATCGCATATTATCACCTTTTTTTACTTTTATCATTTTTTTCTGGCTAAGTTAGAAATACGGAATTTAGGTTGGCATTTGAATATGATTTGATTCATTCTACAGTTAAATTATAATTTCATATATTTGTTTTCTCTCTTTGCTGATATGGACTATAGAGGCATTTTTCTCAATCTCACTGGATTCTCAATTACAAAAAGGAAAAGAGAGCCAGAAAAATCATTCTTTCTTGTACAGATTTGTTCTGATGACCGAAGGATTGTGAAAGAAAAAAAAATGTATGTACAGTTTCCTCCTCTAATTGGACAGAGCTTGTAAGCCTACTGTGCCCATAAATCAATATGACCATGTTCTTAATAAGGTCTTTTTATTCTATTCTCCCAGAATGTATACTTTATAGCGATAGGAATTTTTCTACTTTCGTTTAGACACTATTTCACAATTTGGGCTTTATGCAGTTCTAGAATATTAAATGGAAATAGTTAAGAGTAGAAATCTTACAAATTTAATCATTGGCATAAGAATGGTGAGTGAGATTTTATAGAGTATTTTAAATATTAAAGACTGAAGGTAATTGCCAAACTTTCTACCTTGTATATAAATATCACTTTTCTTTTAAAACAAAAAAACTGTTTCAATTTAAATTGAGTTCACCCCCTATTATTTTTTATAAAACAAACTAATCCATCAGATACAATAATGAGAACATACCAAAAAGTTCTTTATTTATAATCAAATAAAAGCTCCAGTAAATTTAAGTAGCTCAATTTAATTTTCATATAAATGTAGTAGCTTACCAATTTTCAGGTATGTTTACCACAACCAAGAACCTTAAGAAAAACAATATACAAAGCTCCAATCTTATGTCCTTGCCAGGGTCTCCTGTAACAGAATACTCTCTTTTTCTTTCTCCTCTTATCTATCCTTGAAATTTACTTTGACTCCTTATACTGTAAAGTACCCACTGTTTGTACAGAAGCTACAGCACTCTCTGCTCAGACATTTGCATTCAGTAGTTTTCTTCAGTGTCACTTGTGACATATCTCAGGTAGTTACAGGGTATTTCATAAATTCATCATGTTAAGCTCTGCCCTCCCAACTGAAGCACAACCTTCTTAAAGCTGCTATTTTATAACCCTTCAGAACCCATCGACATTCCTCTCAAAGAGGAGATGCCAGTAATGCATTTGTTTCAAAAGAGCTAGAGTACTTTCATGATATTTTCCCATATCACAAAACATTTTCTCTACCTGATTTGTTTCATTAAAAAAAGGTAGTAGATTCGAAACCAAGTTCTTCATTGTTTAAAATACCATTTATGTGAAAGCCAGACATAACCTACTTTCTTTCTTTCTTTTTAAATATTTGATAATTTGTTTTACTTCAGGTTATTTATGCAATTGGTTTTGAAGAGGTGCTTTTTCCTTTTATATGGTAACAACTTTCCCTAACAATACACATTTTTATATATAATAAAAAACCATACTATTTAAGCATTTTAAAAGAACGTAGACCTGCCCACCATCTATCTTCAAACTTACTTATGTATCTATGTTATCTCCTTATCGCCATAACAACTTTTTCCTTTACCAGAACCCTAACCATACTGAAAGTAATTAACTGATATTACACCTTTGACATCAATGAAATAATGCACATAAAACCTTTCAAACAGTGCCTGGTACACAGTAAAAACTAATAAATGATAATTGTTAATTTCTACCCATAACTTTACTGCTTAATTTCTTTTCCAAAACACTGAACTCTAGAATAGTGTTCAGAGTAATGAAATATTTCTTTAAAAATATTGGAATAAGTAAAAGTAAATTATCAATAATAATAATAATATCCCCTCATTTATTTTTTGCAGTTCTCCACCCCCAGCATAAAGAACCCTACATTTTACTCTTGTAATCAAATCTAAGTTTCTTTACGTAGCATTCAGTACTTAATATTTCCATTTTATGTCAGTGAATGCAGTAAGTGGATAAGAGCCACCATCTAAACAGTACTAAGAATGCTAATGCTATATTAATTGACAAGGCATTTATTTTGTCCCTTAACGTAAAAGATCAATTGCAACAGTAAAATCATATTTCAAATTGTGTTCCAACTGAGCAATCCTGAAATAATTCATTTCTATTAACTATTGTGTTCCTCCTCCTTGAATTGTCAAGTAGAATTTAATGAGCTATATATTGGAGATATATGTTCTTTTGGAAAGGTATTTAGAAATATTCTTTTCTTTCAGAAAGAATATGTTACCTAAATCTTGATTTTCTACAATTCCTCTTTTTATTAGCAATGTTTAAATTAATATATATATATATATATGTATATATATATATATATATACATATATATATATATATATATGTTTTGATTGACAATATAATTCACTGTGGAACTGAGGTGACATCCAGCTAAGTGTGTCAAAGAATTCTTAGGTAATCAAGAGCAGTTTCAAGTCCTCACTTAATACGTTAGGTTCTCTCTACAGGGCTAAGAAATGAAATTCTGAAAAATACAACACGCAGATAATTTTGTTTAGCACTAATTGATTAAGTTACTGTTTTGGTTGTGAATGTAGCTGGGGTTCTTGAAGTTGTTTAACTTTGTTTTATTTTAAATTCACCAGTACTATTGATAAAAACAAAACAAAACAAAACAAACAAACAAAAAACACTTTTCAAGCAATGAGGAAAAGTAAATTCAGTATCCAGTCAGTAACCATTTAGCTTAACTGAGTCCTCTGTTTCTTCTCTTTGAAGGAATTTGGACTTTAACTTTGCACAGAAGAAAAAAAAAATTTTTTTCATCACATGATAACAAGAAATACCCAGAAAAATAAAATTCATATTTCTAATTGGGCTAATAAAGAACACCTACCCCCATTCATTCGAGAGTGAATATCAAACAAATGACTTGTTTGCTAAAAATTAGATTGCTAAGTAACATATCCCAATGATTTATTAGTCATGACAAGTGCTAGTGAATTCTATCATATTAGCAACACATTTTATGGATTGATAAGCCACTTGCACTTATATAGACTTTTCCACATTGTGAAATACACATTAGTATATATTTTCTGAGAGCAGAGCATCAGGGCAACTAAGTGGTCCAAAATATGAGACAATCACCTGCAGAGAGAGGCAGGATGTGACCATGTAACTGGGGAGAAGTAGTAGCTGGACACTGATAAAAAGAATTCTGCTACACAGTTAAATTCACGGAGGCCAACTGTGAACTGTGAAAGGAAATGGAAGCCTAGAAGCCAAAGATAAAGCAGAACTGGCACACTCTACCTGGCTTTCCTGTACAGACTCTACCAGGTTTTCACAGAAACTAATATGGGGAGAGTCTGCCATCTTGTCAGAAACCATGCAAGCCAGAAGACTCTGGAGTAACCGCTTAAGGTGCTGAGAGGAATGAAAATTCTGCTAACATAGAATTCTTTACCCACTCAATGAAGCTATGGTTTTAAAAAAATTGAAAGACTTTCTTAAATAAAATTTGAGATAATTAATTTCCAGTAGGCTTACACTATAAAACTGTCAAAGGAAGATTTTTAAGGCAGAAGAAATATTACGATACCATGCAGAAACTTGAATCTACAGAAATAGACATGCACATAGATGAAAAACAATGATGATTAAACAAATTGAAGGTAAAATAAAATTTAGTTTCTTATTTATTTGCTCTAAAATAACTATCTAAAACAAAAATGGCCACAATGTGCTATATTATAGCACAGATGAATTAAAATGACAGCAACAACAGCATAAAATCTGGGAGAAGAAACGGAGAATATACACATATGATTGTGAGAAACACACTACATGTGAATCAAAATAATAGTATTGGAAGGTATACTCTGATTAATTAAAGATGTCTATCTGTAATCTTAGAACAAATATTTAAAAAAATTAAAAGGTAGCAATAATACATAAAAAACAAAGATAAAATGTAATCATAAATATGGTAAATTAACCTAAGACAGAAAATGAGGGTAACAGAAACAAAAATTAATGCAACATATAGAAAGGAGCTAGCAGAATGCTAGATTTTAATTCAATTGCTACCATAACTTTAAATATAAAGTCTCTGTACACCAATTAAATGATAGAGATTGGTGGAATATATATATACACACACACATACATACATACAGGAGATCCTAGTATGCACTGCCTACAAAAGACACATTAAATTTAAATGTACAGAGAGATTAAAAGTAAAGAAGTTGAGAATGATATACCCTGCAAACACTGATCTAAAAAAAGCTGGAGTAGCTACATTAATTTCAGATAAAGCAGCCTTCAGAATATGGAAAGTTATCAGAGATAATGGGGGACATTATACAATGTTAAAGGGATCAAATATCTAACAATATAGAACAATATAACACGTATGTATCTTACAAAAGAACATTCAAACACATGAGATACAACTGGTTTTGCACAAATCCACAACTATATTTTGAGTCTTCATCACCCATCTCTCAGTAATTGACAGAATAAGTAGGCATGAAATCAGTAAGTATACAGATGATCTGAGCTGTATTATCATTCAATTTGATCTAAATGGCATTTATAGAGAACTCCATATACAGGTAAATGCATATTTTTCGTAAATGCACATGGAACATTCATGAAAATAACCATAGTTTGGGCTATGAAAGAAACCTTAAAAAGTTTAAGAGTAGAAATCATATAAAATATGTTTTTGTGTCAGACTAAAATTAAATTAAAATGTCAATAGCAAGAAAAAATATCTGGAAAATCACCATATGTTTGGAAATTAAATCATATACTTCTAAATAACAAGTGGGTCAGAGAGGAATTCTCAAGCACAATTAAAATATTTTTAAACTGAATAAAAATTAAACAATGATAAAATTAAGCAGTGCTTCTTGGTAAATTTATAGATTTAACTTTTTATACTGTAAGAGTACAGAAGTCTCAAATCAATAATCTAAGCTGCAGCTTAAGAACCTAGAATATGAAGAGCAAATTGAACCCAGAGAAATCAAAAGGAAATACCAAAAATAAGAGGCGCAATCAATAAGATTAAAAACAGGAAAATAATATCGAAAACCAATGAACCCAAAAGCTGGCTTCTTAAAAAGATCACTGACATGATAAACTTTTAGGCAGATGATCCAGAAAAAAGAGGATTGGATGAAAATGGCTAATAGCAATACTGAATAAGGACATCAGTTCAGACGTCATAGACTTGAGAAGGAAAATAAAACAAAACTATGAACAACTCTATTATCAAAAATGTTGACAAGTTAGATGCACTGGACCAATTCTTTGAGAAAAACTACCAAAACCTACTTCGGAAGAAATAATCTGGATAATTTTATACCTATTACAGTTGAATTCATACCTATAAACTTCCTGAAAATGAAATCTCCAGTCCTTATATGGTTTAACAAGGAATTTTACCAAAGAGTTAAAGAAATAATACAATCTCTATATAGTCTCTTTAAAATACAGGGGATATTTTCAAACCTCATTTATGAAGCCATCATTAAAATCAGGTAAAGATTACAAGAAATGGAAACTATAGACCAATATCTCTTAGGAGTATGGACACAGATATTCAAAAAAAAAATAGCATATGGAATCCAATCCTATTTCAGTCCTACTTTCACAAGGTTGTCCAGATGACCCTGAATGGAGATTTAGATAATCCACAAATTCTTTAGCCTCTCATTGTTTGGTGGCTATCGGGTTACAGCTAATGATTAATTTCTCTCTGATATGTAGCGGTTGGTAGTTAAAGTTTCTAAGTATAAAAATTCTCATGGTTTTATCACATATGGGATAGAGCACCTCACTTTCCTTCCATTCTATCAATTATTTACTATTAGAATAATAGCTTCTTTGACTTTCATTATATAAATTTTTCTTACCACTGGCTAAATTCAAAAATACCACCTAAAAACAAACAAACAAACAAAAAAACCACTATCATTTGTAAACGAATGCCATGTAGAAAACTAGCCCTGTAAAATATAAAAAGGGATTTTTTGTGAGGGGAAAAGAAAAGAGGTAGGTGAATTTTTGTCAAATACATTTGGATAAAACAAAACGAAGCTGGGTTACTCAGATAGTTTCAAATGTGTTTACTCCAAATTTTGCAAATGTTTAAGTTATGTTATATATAGCTTTTACAATGTTATTTGACAAAGGAACCATTTGTATCTACCATACTATTTTTGTTGGTAACTAGAAGAAACCCAGTTAAAAGTAGATTCAAGAGGTAAGGATGCATGAAGTCTTTTTTTGGGAAGTTCTGGGGGCTTTCAGGAGCTCCTGATTGAGAAGTTCAAATGATGTCATAAGAAAATATTCTCTCTCTCTTTTTTATTTTTATTTTTATTTTTATTGTTTACTCTGCTTTTCAGTTTGATATCTTCAAATTGGTGACAAAGGTTGGCTATTAAGATGCTGTATTATAACTGGCCCGGTCTGAGTCACACACCTTTCCTGGTGGGTGAAAGCACATCTCCAATCAAACCACACTGAACGTGTTATGTATTAGAAAGAAGGGTTCTGCTATTAGGCAAAACAGAATTTTTTTATCCATTATAGAATAAACTCAAAGAAGATTCCACAATTTTTTTGAAAAGATGATACATTTTTGAAGAATAAAAATTTTTTTCTATTGCTACGTTGTGGAAATTTTTAATTTATTGAAGTATGCTTCTTCATAAGCAATTCAAAGTTATCTGTTTGAAGTTAGAGCATTGTCTGTTGGATTATATTTTTTTTAATAAATTAAACTGGTTTACTTCTTTTACTGTTTCTCTACTGAGTTATGCTGGTAGATAATTCTAACACTTGTGTCGTATTTAATTCTGATGCTTGCTTTGTCTCTTTAGATCATGTATTATCTTGTCTTTTGGCCTGCTTTGTAAATTTTCTGTTGAAAGCCAGACATGTTTTATGGACAATAGGAACTAAGGTAAATAGACCATTAGTGTGAGGATTTATTTTAATGTGGCTAGGACCTGAGCTTAATGTTTGCTGTAGTTATGGATGCCTAGTGTCCTTGTTTTTGTCTTCCCTTTTGAGTTTGTTTTCCTGAATACTAATGAGAGAGAGAGAGAGAGACTGTGTCTCGCAAGCTCTTTGGGCTGTAATCCATTGTTATTATACTAGTTCCTTGCTGATGTGGTAGTACGGTGTGGGGAGAAACATTCGATAATTTTATGATTAAATCTTGTTTTTTAGTGGGCCTGTGTCTCAGGGTATAACTTTCCCAAGTGTGTCTTTAGTGTATATCTTTGTGCACACCTATACTCCCTTCCCTGGCTGCAGCATTCCCAATCTACTTCCTTGAAGGCTTGAGCCCTATTTACTACGTTTTTAATTCTCTCCCTATTCTTATAAGAACCATGAAAGGATTTTTCTAGGGTCTTTTGTGTCAGAACCTGGTGGAATTGCTTCAAGGAAAACCAATGAAATTGTGGGAATTCCTCTTAGACTACAGGCCCCCAGGGGTTTCTCATTTTCATGGTAGTCTACACTTAGTCTCCAGGATTTTATCAAAATTATTGTTCAAATATTTCTGCAAACGTATGTCTCTGGGGTTTCTGCTCCATGTAAACAGATCTCGGCTGTATCTGTTTCGGTGTATCTATCGCTTCAGATTTTTGCATAGTATTTTGCCTTGTGACCTCAAGTGCACAGATGGGTCCAAGAAAAGTCATTGATTTTCAGTTTGTTCAGATTTTTATCATTGAAGGATGAGGCTGATGAAGTCTAATCTCTTTAAATGTCAGAGCTAAAACTTGAAGTAACTTTCTTAATGTTAAATCAAACATTTAAAAAAACTTGTTCAGTTAAATTGACTTGTTCCTTTCTTCTCTGCATTCTCCTTTCATTTTTTCTTCTTTTTTAAAATTCCTTCATCCATTTACTATTAGGAAAAAATTTGTTGAATACATCACAACCAATCCGAGCAATTCAATTCTATTTCTTGTTATTAATCTTTTTTTTACATCTCCTATATACTCTGTTCTTAATCTTTTATATATAGTAGTTTATCAGACATTTATTACACTGTTTATACTCATTCTTTCTTACACATAGCTTCTGTTAGATAACGTAAAATTATACGTATTAATGAATAGTATTTTTATCCCAAGTTTTTGCTTTTTTTCATTAGATGACATGATCATGCTTACAACATTTGTCTTTTACTTAATTTTTAAATTTTTACACACACACAATTAATGCTTATGAAATGAGATGATACATAAACAATACATAAAATTCATTATAATAATAACTTTACCTGACTTCATGGAAAATGAACAGTGCACATTTATATACATGTATTCTGATCTTCTTGTCAATATTTAACCAAAAGATCCAAAATGCATTTGTTTATGTATAATGTGTCAGGTTATATGCTATTTGGAGAAAAATACTTGATTTTATGGTTTCCTTTTTACAGCTATGGCTTGGTATCTTTCACATAGTGGAGAGTTGATAAGTGTTTTTGTCAACTAGATTCTAATTTGAAAAATGCAGAACTCTCAAAACCACCTTGTTCTCGAACACTAAAACAAATTTTCCTATGTTGTGAATTGGTATGTGTGGTTCCAGTATTTTGTAAGGATGTTAATTCAAGTTATAAGTCTGTATCGCTGTTAGTATGTATAATTGCAGTCCATTCCATTTATTTTCATGGATAGAAACTATACCTATTATAGCAGGGGAGGCCAACCCTTTTTATGCACTTTTCTTTTTATTACTCAGACAGTAATCCTGCAGGTAATTTGGGAAACCCATTAGAAAATACAATTTGACTGCACTTATCCTTTCTAGTTTAACGCTATTAGTACTATTTTGAAGTGTCTAAAATATTATCAACTCATATACCTTGAAGAAATCCTCTTGTAAGGATTAAATGCATAGACAACTTTCCTGTTCTGATTACCATCAGTATAATCAGACAGTTCATTTGTATCCTAGAATTAATATATCGTTTTACCAATGTTTAATATATTCAGAAATATACATTTAAAAATCCTCAGAATCTTGAATCATGGTGGTTCTTCATCACTATCTTTGCAATATTACTGCTGCTATGGAACAGCGAAAATTGAGAATGGACCATGAATCTAGTACGTGAATACTAGAGTAAATGAAGTATGTTTATCCTTCCTAAAGTAGATGAAATGTAACATTGGTAATGAAGTCATCTGACCAATTACCATTATAATCTTCAAGAGAACAACCTGATTGTTGATTTCATAATCACTGTAATGCATAAAAAATAGTACATGCATAATCCATTCTGTGATAATTAAAAAAGATGCCTTTGTAGTTTAATTCTTACAGACTATGAACAATGGGAGGAAAGGAAAACAATGGGAAAGCAGGAAAAAAGATAATTCCTGGAATGTTGGTCATAATATGAGAAGTCAATAAACTGTGCTTTTAGTTTATGCAAATATTGTAGTCCAACTTTCAGCTGGTATTAAGAAATTATTGCACCTAGGGAGTCTATAATTAGTATTATCTTGCTAAACATAACTTATTCATTATCATCATTATCTCCAAATTATAGATTTCTACTTGATTTTGCATACTATGTAGTGTTTAGACATAAATGTAAATTTATTAGATGCAAATTTATTAGGAGTGAGGATCTGAATAGAAATCTAGTCTTGAGTGATATAAAAATTACAGACAATAATTAAAAATTTCCTTTTATTGTCTGATGACAACGTGAGGACTATTTTCCTTCCTTTCTTCTTCTTTCCTTCCTTCCTTCGTTCCTTCCTTTCTTCCTTCCTTCCTTTCTTTCTTCGTTCTTCTCTCTCTCCTCTCCCCACACCCCCACCGGCTCTTTTTGGTTGGATTATTTAGTTAGTTACTGAATGTTATAATTTGTTGTTTTTAAGTCCAGGAAATAACAGACTATATAGTTAGTTTGAGATTTATTTGTGTTTTGTTTTTGTTTTTGTTTTTGTTTTTGTTTTTGTGACCAAGAAAAACTTCTGATTATAATCAAAGGCTAATCTTACTTTTCTATACCTTATGTTACCAGTGAAGGAAGATAAATTCTGGTTTTCTCCTCTCATTGTCCATCTTTAGAAATATATGTTATGTTGCGACATTACTATATCAAATCAGATTTTATTGAGAACCCAATCATAGTTTATATGCATATAATTATTTACATAATTGCTTGACCAATTTCTTTCTCTGATACTAGGTTACAAGATCTATGATGAACTCTTTTTTTTTTTTTTTTTTTGGCTCAGATTCATGTTTGATTGTCCAGTGCTTAGCACAGGATCTAGTAGGTAAGGAGCACTCAAAAATATTAAAAATACTAAATGAATAGTTGAAATTAAATTAAATTCTGGAATAAAAATCTGTGATAATACAAACTTTCAGGTTAAGTCAGATAATAGTTACAGAATTTAATTCATTTTACCTAATTTATTTATAGTACAGAAAATGTAGCCTCACCATCCAATTGTTTCTACTAGGACTCACATATTTCTCACTACCTCATACTTTCCCTTACCCCTCAGTGTGGGTTACAATTTACATCTACATTAACTTACCATTTTCTTATGCTTTTAAAGTATAACTCCAAATAATTTAATTCTATAAGACTCAAGATGTCCTTAGATTATAGACTTGGGATACAGTCCCACGCTACCAAGTGTCAAGTGGAATTTCAGCAAATATCTGTGTGAACTAATGAGAACATTTTCTCCAAATGCTGACATCAACTTAGATGAATGCTAAAAATATCAAAAGTTGTTTTCTTAAAAAATATAAATTTGTTAAGTAGCACGATAAACACGAATTTAATACATTCTTAGATACAAACACAGGTCCATGCATATAAAATTCAAACACAGACATGCTAGCTTGTGTGTGTGTGTATATATATATATATATATATATATATATGTATATATATATATATATATATACATATATATATAATACTATATATAAATATGTAATGGACAATAAATCAAATTAGAGATATTATTTGTCTCTGGGAGGGTGACAGTATACTGAGAGGCTCCTGCAACCTTCAAAACATGACAGATGTTCTATTTCTCAAGCTTGTTGTTGGATAACTGTGTGTTTATGCTTTTGTTAATATTTATAATTAGCATATATACTGCATTTTCTTTTGTATTCGTAAATTTTTTTGTTAATAAAAACAAACAATTAAAATAGTTAACTATCCATTACAATTTCTGCATGGCCTTGGCATAACTTTTATGACTACTACACAATTCTTGAGAGTAATAGAAGAGTATTTGATTTTGAAAATTGCCTCAGTTCTTCTGAAATATTGGATTTAATATGACAAAGTAAAGTGAAAATAAAATTACTAATAAGCATGCTGCCCTGGGAGGAAATGTTCAGTTTAATCAGTAGAAAAGGAAACCAACTGATATTAAGAGACACAAAATAAATTCATCGAGGATGATAATATCCAGAAACAAGAGAATATGAAAGCTTAATTATGGCTTCTTGAAAGACTAGGCAAAGACATTTGGTATAAAAACATATGTAGATATAACTGAGAAGGCTAAAAAGAAGATAAGGCAATCTTTCTCTTCGTTCTAGAAAATAATGAAAATTGAAATTCAGAATGTTTTATAATCCTTTAAGTGATTTTTAAATGGCGTTTCCTAGTAAAATATTAGAAACATTAAAATGACATAAATATCTTAAACATTATGTGTATATTTCTTACGAATTCATATGAAAACCACTGTTTGACTTATTTGCAATGCACCAGCAATTTCTCTTGCTCTGGTGTGGTGGAGAGGTCCTCCTCACCAGTAGAGAATAGTGTCATAAATTACTTGAGGACTCAACCCAGTTGTTGGTTTTGGTCTTATGCATTATCCATGGTACAGTATTTTTTTTAAATGTTAAGGTTTAAAATTTTCTATAAAATACATATAATTTATAAAATATAAAGATAAATAATTTATGAATGATGTAGATACTTCATATTATTAATAAAAAGAAGCCCTCCTATACAAGAAGCCCTCATATAGATACACTGAGATAAGAAAACCAACTCACTTTTTTTTAAGAAAATCATTTTATTCTAATTAAATTACAAACAATAACATCACAAAAGTTAGTTTAAGGAGGCCACACAAACATTTGCCCAGTTCTTAACTCTATACATATCAGAAATTTCTATACAGTGAGAACACCCTCCCCCACTGCAATTCTGAAGCAAGGAAGCAGCTAATGATAGAGGGGAGGTTTAACTGATGGTTTTACACTTTAAAATTTCATTATCAATCATACTTTTATGCTAAATTAACTTGGTTGTGAGAGAGGATATTACATTTCTTCAGTTTGAACTTCTTGATTAGATTAATCCATTTGCAAAGCTACGCTGTTTCAGTACCTCCCTGAAACCCTCACAAAACTGAAAGTCACCCTGATTATGGGCACAGTCCCCACACTGTTTCATCTCACAATGGCATGGGCCACACTGCTGCTGCTGTTGTCCCTGAGATTCCTGGTAAGTGGTGTCAGGACCCGAGGCCTCAGCATTTACTTCCTCCACTGAAGCCCCAGCGATGGCTCAGAATTCTAATTCACTCAATCCTGAATTATTCATTTCTCATTTCATTGCCACTAATAGAAAAGGTCTGTCCTCTTCTCTCCACCAATGACTGTCTCATTTTCTTCGACACCTGTGGTACCTCCATGAAGTATACCTTGGAAAACTGCCTCCGTTCTGAACTATCTTTATATTTTAGCCACATTTATTAAGTTTACACTAATAAGCCAGGTTGGTTGTCTGGTAATGGAGTGTGGTATTAATTACATTTCCAGATTTTCTGTGGGTCAACAGACATTTCCCTTTGCACACCGTACATTTTGGAAAGTTTCTTTAGAAATTACTGAAGAGCCTCTTTTTGGGGTGATTATTTAGAGATATTGACCATGAAAGTAGAAAAGCATTGCTTCTGTATAACATGGGGTAGAAGTGGACTCTGTCGAAATGGTTTTAATCAAAGGCCACTTACTTTATATCTGGAACTATTAAAAAATTGTTGGAGGAGAAATTTTGGCTAGTCTTCACGGATAAATTATCTGAGAAATTAAAAAGAAAGTATGCTTTAAGATGTTTATCAGTGTTTATTCATTAATTTAATAAATATTTGCTAAATACCAACCATGTGCCTGATATTTTCTAGTAATGACAGGTACATCAATAAACATGGCAGGGAAAAAAAAAAAAGAATCCCTGATCTTGTAGAGCTTGAATTGTCTCCTGGTATAATTGTGGCTTTTAAGATACATTGAAAATTATAATCTGTTTTGAAATTATTTAGTACAATACCTTCCCCCTCCCTAGAGAATTCTGTCTTTCACTTGATGGTATTGAACAAACCAGTTTTTCTCCACTTCTTTGAAATGACTTCTTTCATATATACTATCTCTATACACATACATAATCAGGTTTATTTCCAGACACTCTACCTTTTTTTTTCTTTTATAAGTTACTCTTATTCTTCTTATCCCAGGACCAAAGGATTATCATAAAAATGCTAGTGTGGCTCTTTTCTAGGAGCAGGTGTTACTATCACCATTATTATTACCTGGGTACTAAATCTGAAGCAGATTTCAACAGGTGTCTTTATTCCTCTAAAATAAAATATATTCTAGATGACAAAGTGAAAAGTCTAAATTTTACGGAGACTGTGTTTCAGAGGAAGGGGCACCATTGGGTAAAAATGGTTAACAAGTCACATTAAACACTTGTTCTCTACTAAAATTACTTTCTTCTAATTCTCTCTCCTTTGGATTCTCCATCAACTTTCCTCAACCTCCAGTCTTTTGGCTCCAGACTTCAGCCTTCTCAAACACTTTATTCTTGGTCCTTCATTTGTATGTAAGTTTACTTAGTTCTATCCTGGCTCTTTGAAAGGCAACAATTCATATCCTCTAAGAAGGTGAAAGTTCTTCATACTGAGCACGAATTTGTGCTTAGGAAACAGATGTTCCAATTATTAAAACCCACCTGATTTAGAAAAGAATAGAGGGGTGATGGTTGAGTAGTGGTAGAAAGATCATGAATTATAAATAACAAAAACTTGTTTTTTTCTTCTTTTTTTTAAGGAGGGCGCAGCTCACAGTGGCCCATGAGAGGATTGAACCCACAAACTTGGTGCTACCAGCACCACTACTAACCAACTGAGCCAACTGGCCACCCCAAAAAACATCTTTTTGTTTATCTTAAATGCCATTTAAAAGACAAAACATTTTCCTGCCCAATCAAAATCATTATCTAGGAAGTGCTTGCAGTGTGTGTATTATTATCTATTTTGCAGTTGAAGATACTCAGTTCAGAGAGATTACACAAATCGTTCAAAGTTACATTACTAGTAAGGAGCAGAACTGACCTTTACACACAAATCTGATCCAAAGCTTTTGAATACTACTCTTTATATTCAGTATGTTCTGATGTCCGAAAAAGCTTGTACCCACTTATTAACCACTAGAGTGAAGTTTTCTCCTATATATTTATTGTTCTTGCAGAAAACATTTAGCATCTAATAAAACTAAATTATTGAGATTACAATTATACCTGTGCCTAACGTAATTAGACCTTGATATGCTGCATTCATAGACATGCACACATGAGAGTTAGTGTCACATGTCAAATTGGCTATACTACAATATCCGGTGATTTAATCAAACATGAATCTAGGCATTGCTGTGAAGGTTGTTTGTTGATGTGGTTAACACGTGGTTGTGTATCAATGAAATCAGTCGATTTTGAATAAAGAATATTAACCCTCGGTGATGCGGATGGTCCTCCATCTAATCAATTGAAGGCATCAAGAGCCAACACTGAGGTTTCCAGAAGAAGAAATTCTGCCACAAAACTACAGTATCAACTGTCTGATTTTCTAGCCTGTTAGCCTGCCCTCCAAATTTCAGACATGCTAGCTGCCACTTTGCATGAGCTAATTCCTTAAAATAAATCTGTATTTATATTCATATCCGTAGCTACATCTATATAATGTGAATAAATCTGTATATGATTATTTGTACTCAGACACAATAGCATATTAATGTGTGTACATATGTATATATTATACATATTATATGATATGTGTATTATATATGTATAGGATATTACATGTATAGTAGATGCACAAGATATTGTGTGCGTATATACACATATGTATTATATATGAGTATACACACATTAGTATCTTATTGATTCTAATTCTTTGAAGAACTTTGCATAATATAGTACCTAATCAGGTATCTTAGTGCAAATATTTGGCCATACAACAAAATTCTAGAGATGTCTGCTTTTTTCTAGTCTATGTTACCATAAAGGCTTTGACTGCGTGGATCATGGAAAGCTATGGGTTGTTCTGAAAGAAACGGGCGTGCCTCATCACTCGACTGTCCTGATACATAACCTGTATTATGGATGGAAAGCCCCTGTCAGGACAGAATATGGAAACAAAATAGTTTCCTATACGCAAAAGTGTCAGAAAAGGGTATATTTTCTCTCCCTATTTGTTTAATCTGTATGCAGAACATATCATATGAAAACTGGGCTAGACTCAGAGGAAAGAGGACTGAAAATTGGTGGAAGAAACAGCAATAACTTAAGATATGCATAAAAGCATCTTACTGGCAAAAGTAGCAACGTTGAAACGACTTCTGATGAAAATGAAAGAAAGAAGTATCAAAGGAGGACTGCATTTGAACATCAAGAAGACAAAAATCATGACTAGAGAAGAAATGCGCAACTTTAGCACCGACAATGAGGACCTCAACATTTTTAGAGATTTTGCTTCTCCTGGTTCAGTCATCAATTGAAATGGAGACTGCAGCCAAGAAATCAAGAGAAGGCTGAGACTCAGAAGGGCAGCAATGGAAGAATCAGGAAAGATCATCAGGAGCAAAGATGTGCCATTAGCGACCAAGGCTAAGATCATCCACACCCTCGTAATCCCGATCACTATAAACGGATGCAAAAGTTGAACAGTGAAGAAAGCTGATAGGTGAAAAAACAAAACAAAACAAAAAACAACAACAACAATTGATTCATTTGAAATATGGTGTTGGAGGAGAGACCTATGGGTACCCTGGACCACCAGAAAGACCAACAGGTAAATTAAATTTAGAGTAAATTAAGCCTGAATCATCACTGGAGGCAAAAATGACAAAACTGAAGCTGTCCTACTTTGGGCACATCGTGAGTAGGCAGGGTTCTTCAGAAAAGACACCAATGGTGGGAAAAACAGAAGGCAGCAGGAAAAGAGGAGGACCAAGTATGAGATGCATTGACTCTGTAAAAGAAGCCATAGGGTTGGGTCTATGGGAGCTGAGCAGGGCTGTGAGGATGGGACACGGTGGACGTCACTCATTCATGGGGTCTGCAGGAATAGGAGATGACTCAAAGGCATGTAACACACACAAAACTGTACTCGATGCTATGGAAACAAATAAGAACATTTGAAAATTGCATTGTACTATAGAAGTGACTTAGGTAGCATTTTCAATTGCAGAAAAAAAGAGATTATAAAACAGTTTTTTTCTTTTCAGATCATAAATTCCATGGGTAAAATTTATTTTCAATTAGTTTAATAATTTATCAGCAATTTGATAATCTCTAAATATTTATAGTTTAGTTGTGGATAATTTAGAGGAATATATATGTATGTGTGTGTATATGTGTGTGTGTGTGTGTGTATATGATTATGTATATATTTACAGACATAATACACGTGAAATCAAACATAGTTATGATATTTTAAAACTGATATGAAATAACTTCTCATTAAATCCCTCCTCTACTATAAGGTGATTTTAAGTAAAAGGTTTTAGAATTTATGAAACATTTGTCTAATTTATTTACTAATTAATCTAGAGAAATAAGCATAGTTCTAAAAATCATCACAGACTGCCTGGAAAATTATTCAACTAATATCAAATTTCATAGTACATACACACATAACATATATGCATAGACTGTAACAGTCAAAGTAGTAGGTAAAGCATGTCTTGTTATTTAGTAACTTCAACAGTAAATCACTTTATTTCCCAATATGAAGAAAAGTTTATTGAATTTCTTGTTTAAGTACGTGACTGTAGTTTATAAAAGATGATCAAGTCCCTGACCATTCAGTTCCAACCACAGAGAAGATATAACATTTCCATGTTTATGAAAATATTAATGCCAGCTACAAAAGGAATCATTGTCCTATTTAGAGTTCAAATGTCAGGATCATAGTTAGGTACTCTGAAGGCAAGGTCACATTTGTGCTGACTCAAAATCAAACTTCTTTAGCTGATAATAGAAGAATGTGGCTATCCAGATAGATGTTTACTTAAAGAAATCACAGGATACATCATTAACTAGATCCTAGGAGAATGAGTGAGCTCTCTCTATAAGTTTTTGTTGAAATTCATTATTTTCTAAGTTGATTTAAGTAATGCATTTGTAATGCAAGCTATTCTTCAAAGCTATTAGGGTAGGTCAATAGTTTTAGGTTCATCATAGCCAAACCATGAGTTCAGGTACAAATTCTGAAGACAGATGGTGATGGAAGGAGAACTGACTCTGGGTGGTAAACACATAGTGCATATGCAGATGACGTATTATAGAATCGTACACTTGAAACCTATACACTTTAACTAACCAATGTCACCCCAATAAATTTAATACAAATTAATAAAAATGATTCTGAAGAGATCACAGGCAAGATCCAAGTAACCCGTAAATTATAATAGCGGTGGAATTAAAGCTCCCAAATGTGGTTATTTGCAAGTTTTTTTGTGTTACTTGTTTCAACATCATTTTACATATATTTGGATATAACAAGCTATTTTGAAATAAAGGACTTTTAGATTTCCATTTTGAGATTTTTATCACCACCATTCCTGCTCTACAAGGCATTCTTAGAAAGTGTCTGATTTAATTTAGGCATGTAAGGATATTAGGATTCTCAAAGCAGAGCCATTGAAAAGCAATCTCTATAAATCTAAATTATTTGGTTACATTTTCACATATATATTTCCATCTCAAAATAATATTATGATAAGTATAAATTCATAAAAATTACTTGGAGCATAGCAGAGAGAACATAATGTAATTATATATATCTGTAACGTTTATCTTCATTTAGTACACATTATCAAATAAAGGCAAAGCACACATTATTTTTAAAAATATCAAAGTCACCATAATAAACTATGCCTCTCCTCAGAGGAAAAAATTCTTTGAGATCTCTCAAATTAAACATTCATAAATTATAGCAATCTAAAGTTTTCTTATAACCCCTTTCACTGCACCTTATTAAGTTTTAGCTCAGTTACAGATTGCATTAGAGCAGGAACCACCAAATAAATTAAATACCACCTGTGATAAAATGAAAGTCACATTTATTAGGTAGGAAATGAAAGAAGACTTCTTTCCCTGAAGAGTCACAGGATTTCTGGCATGAGAATGTTTTTGCCTGTTACTCTCTCTTTTTTTCCCTTCTCATTTCCAATAGAATCTTGGGCTATTCGAATCACACCCTGAGATCCAAGATCACTAAAATATCTAAGGGAAGAAAAAGATATTTTCAGAACTCACTGATAAAGAAGCATCTACATTACTAATACAATAACCAAATAAACAAATGGTGTTCATAATTAAGCTTTTCAGATCAACATAAGGATCATGTTGCACTTTATCTGGTTTAATTTTTCTGGGCTTGCAGCTGATTGTCAATTGACTAATTGAAATTCTATTGCATTGCTGGGGACCCTGCCATTGTGAATTTCTATGAGACTAGCAGATATGATATGGGTCAATATAAACATGACCAAAATGCTTTTTTTTTTTTTTTTAATAAAATAGATCCTGTTAACCCTTGAAAGGTTCAAGATAATGAAATCTCTCATAAAGGATATTAATTTTATTTTTCTTCAGGACTTGTTTTACAAAGTCCAAAGCCTGGTGCATCGTATAC
The DNA here is from genome assembly GCF_004115265.2 of Rhinolophus ferrumequinum. Lineage (NCBI taxonomy): Eukaryota > Metazoa > Chordata > Mammalia > Chiroptera > Rhinolophidae > Rhinolophus > Rhinolophus ferrumequinum. Next base: position 19,308,897 of record NC_046309.1, read on the forward strand.
ACACACACAAACACACACACACACACTCACTCACTCATTTTGAAATTGGCAATAAAAATATAAATTAGCCATGAGAATTATTCTTATTTTTTTCATTCTTTTCATTTTTTCCAGTCTAAGTCACAGAGTTTGATGCAAATCTCATGTTTCATATCTGGGTCAAATTATTTTATATGTATAGTCAATTAAAAATAGTTTTGCTCTGGGGAAAGCACTTTTAGAATAGTGGAGGTAGGACTTCTGAAAGTTCTTCCTCCATAAGTACATGAGAAAATAGGGAGTACGAGTTAAAATAAACATTTTTTTTCCAGAACTTTGAAAATTATTATTCTATCATTTAAAATGTCCAGTTTTCAACAAAAACTTATGAGACACATAAAGAAACAGGAAAGCATGGCCTGTACAGAAGCAAAAAAACAAAAACAAAAATTAAAACAAAACAAGCAAAGAAAACTGTTTCTGAAGAAGCCCAGATGCAGCAGTTATTACAGAAAGATTTTAAAGGAACTATTATAAGTATGTCAAACAACTGAAGGAAAAATATTTAGAAAATTAAAAGACTATGAGAATAATATCTCAAGAAATGGAGAATAGCAATAAGGACATCAAATTAAAAGAAAGAATAATATAGAATTACTAGAGTTGAAAAGTATAATTGAAATGAAAAATTCACTAGAGAAACTGAACAGCAGATTCTACAGTTTAACTGTGTGGATGCTTGAAAACAGAAAAAAAAAGAAAGAAAATAAAGGAAAAAAGAAAAGAAAAATAGGAAGGAAAATATTGTTGATCAAATGATACCTATCCCAAATTAAGGTTTGTGCAATTTCCAGAGTGCACCAGCACATTTTTTTTTCTGTTAGTGTCTTAGCTCATCAATTAAAAAGAAATTAAATCTTATATATTATGCATCTACTGAGTGCAGAGGAGTTTCCAAGACCTTGGGCGCACAGACTCTAACCTTACATGAAAGGTTCACTTTCTAAAGGAAAACAGAGGCAGCAAATACTGAACCAAAACTCCTAGTGAAATTCAACAGCCCTGTGATAGAGGTAAGCAGTGTGCTCTACTTCCTTCAGGAAGTGAATGTCTAAAGAAGTGCTACTGTTGTGTTAGTATCAGCATGTGGAGATCAATAAGACAGTGTTTTAAGAGAAGGACTAAAAATCAAATGGCTGAGTGTAAGCTAAATATGGGGTATGTGGAAGACTGGTGAAAACTTGCAACGTATACTCTTAGATCTCACATCATGTGGACTATGTATTTAAGGCCACAAAGTCAAAGATTTTAAGCTTGAGAGTGACATGGCTAGATTTACACTTAGAGAAATCACTATGGCAATAGACCACAGAACAGTCAGCCTGGATATATTCTTCCAGTCATGCATGCAACCATTTACTCATTCATTTATTCACTCATATGTGTATTCAAAACATTTTTTTTTCTCACCTCTTATGTGTAGGTCAATGTAACCCACGATGAAAGTACAATAAAAAACAAAACAAGCGTTCATTCTCCACCCATTCATCCTCCTCTTTCTCTCTTTCCCTCCCTTTCTCTCTCTGAGCTGATAGAGAAGTGTCAAAGAACAATTCAAAACAAACATACATAATAAATAAAATAATCTAGTTGAATAGAGCAAATTATAATGAAATGATGATGGTTTGAGATGATCTCTAGTAGTTTTACTAAACAGACGTGAATAGCATGGATGTGTACTTTGCAGGTAGAAATTTTGTGACATAGGTACTGATTGGAAGAATCCAGACATGAAAGACCCTATAATGTATGATTCCATTTATATGAAATGTCCGAAACAGAAAAATCCATATAGAGAGAAAGTATATTAGTCATTACAAGTGAAGGGCGGGGGAAGGAGGAGGGGGATGAGGAAATTGGGTGTGAATATTAATGGACATGAGATTTATTTTGGGGATGATTCAATGTTCTAAATTTACAGCAGTGATGATTGTGTGACTTTGTGATTACACTAAAAAACACTGGATCGTATACTGTAAAAAGGTGAACTTTATGATACAGGAATCATATCTCAATGATGCTATTACAAAAAGTAGGATGCTTAAATATGCTATTGTTTGAATATAACATTTTACAGACAGAGTAATCATTTTACATGTTTGCTGATTTTCCAGGAGTAATAACACCAAACAGCTCTCAAGAAAAAAAGAAACAAAAAAACCTCTGGCGCTTTCATACAATTGTATTGTAAATTGTCTTTTTTGAAAGGGATGTCTTCAAGAGGACTTATGGCCTTTTGTGATTTGTCCTTTTATACAATATTTTATTTATTTTAATCAAATATAAGTATACAAATCTCCAAAGCTAGATTGACATTGGATAGTGGTAAAACCTACACAATTTTATTGCTGTGCAAATATCTTAAGCCATTCTATTGTGTTCTATGCAGTAATATTTTATCCAAAATGTAAGATAATACCCAGAGCTTAGTTTTCCAAAGTTCTGGGTAGAACTCAAACTACTATATATTCTATACAAGTCTCTTATTAGAGGATTTATGATAATAATATGGAGTTAGTTTGAGTTTTCTTCCAAAAAATGAGTGAGGGATTTGGAATCTTTACTAGCCTCAAAAAGTTATTTTCAAAGAAAGTGATATTTTTGCTTATAAGCTTCAGTAACTTTTAATAAAGACAGTGGGGAATTTAAAATGCTGGAAAAAGGCTCAGCAAGAAGTAACAATAAAAGACTAGCCATATGAAAGCATTCTAAGAGAAGCCAGTGGGATATAATTATTACCAGCATTTTTATGGTAGGTGGGTTATGTTGGAGAGTAGTAACAGCAGATGGTAGGAAATCAATGAAGCCACAGGATCACAAATCATTAGGAAAAAAAATATATATCATTTGCACCAGTTATTCTTTATGTATGTTTTGCATTTGAAGGATTGAAATGAAATTTCAATCAACTTAATTCAGAGGTGCCAATTTTGCCTTTATGTAATATTTATATTCTTAATTTTCCATAAGGAAGAAAGCTAAAAATTCAACTTAAGCTATGCATGAAATCTTTATTTCTGTGAATGTTGTTATATATTTGTTTTAAATGCAATTATTTTTTCTAATTTCTAGAAACACCTGGTACCTCATATATATGTGTATAGGTATACACACACACATATATATTATATATATACAAATATAAATGTATATACAGAGGGTGCCAAAAAATGTATACACATTTTAAGAAAGGAAAAAACTGTATTAAAACTATGCTGATGGTAAACACTTTGTGCACCTCTTATAATTGCAGAAGTCAAATGTGACTTGTATTCATCTTTTGTTACTGGTATATATTGACTATTACAATTTTAAAAGTTTTTTTCTTTCTTAAAATGTGTATACAGTTTTGGCACTCTCTGTACTCATATATACACACCTACATATGATAAAAAAAAATTACAGTAAAGGACACATTGCCATTAATCCCTCTCAAAATACCCCCTCTCACTTTGAACACACTTATCCAATCATTATTTCCACTTTCTGAAGCAGTTCTGGAAGTCCTCTTTCGTGAGTGTCTTTAGTTGCGCTGTTGTGGCTGCCTCAATGTACTGAATGATTTTGACTTTGGGGAAGAGCCAGGAGTCACACAGTTCCAGATCTGGTGAAAAAGGTGGATGTTTTTATTTGACAGAATTTGCTATACATAAAGCGATGTGTGACAAGGAGCATTGTCATGATGGAGGATGAAGCAAAAACACTCACAAAAGAGGACTTCCAGAACTGCTTCAGAAAGTGGCAAGAATGACAGGATACGTGTGTTTGAAGTGAGAGGGAGTGTTTTGAGGGAGATTAATGGCAACGTGCCTTTTATTGTAATAATTTTTTTTAAATTTAAACTTTCACCATATTTTGTGATCACACCGTATATATACATATACATATACACATAGTGAAATAATATGACTACTTTATTTTGGAATGGTGAAACAGGGATATAGAATATTTATATAATAAAATGGGCCTAAGTATTAGCAACTGCTATGCAAATTATCCTATCACTATCCACACATAAAAAATGGGACAATATTTGTGAAATGAAAAACTGATAGTTTTCTGTGTTGGGTAAAAGGTATTGAATTACCAAAGGAAAGGAAACAAAAGAGGTGAGTCGCACGTTTGCCCTCAGCTTCCTTCCCGAGGCAGTTTCCAAGTTTTAGCGAGAAAAGAATGGAGAAAGATGAACAGAGATTAACCTGTGGAACCAACCTCAAGTGCACCAGCTTCCATGAAATGGGAAACCAAGAAGGAGAGGTGAGAAAGAAAGAGGTGAGACGATATTATTTTTACACCATATATATACACATATACACACATTTACACAATGTTTATTTGTCATTCATACCTCTATAAAGCTAGATAAAATTAGAATTGTTGGTAAGGATAGGCAGCATAGATATAATACAGGGAATTAGTTAATGATTGTTTCACCATTTTCCTTTGTCATAGAGATCAGATCTGATATGAAAATGAAAATATGTATCAAGGAAGGCTCTCTGATAGCTCGGGTTTAAACCCGTCGGTACTGCTTTGTGTCTTTGGGTCATCTTTAAATGCAAAGCTTGCTGTGCAGAATTCATTAAAGCTGACATTCTTATCTTCTATCACCTTAGCATGTAGAAACTTACCATCAGACTCAAACGCTATTGCTGGGTGTTATATTAGGTGATTAACAACCACTCAGAACACGTGCCACTTCACATCTTTCCTTGCTTGGAAGGTGAAGGTCTTGTATTATAAAGGAGACAAAAGTCCAAGTCCCGCTGTGTTCCCAGCAGAGTGTCTTTGCATTTCAGCTTGATAAAAAAAATAGTAACCTACACATGCAAACAATTTTAACTTTATGTATTTTATCATAATTAGAATTTAGTATTCATCTGAAGTAGATTTATTTTTTGCTGTTTGGTTGCTGAAAGCTTTGAAGCCCCATCCTCCCTCTCCCTTCCTGCTTCATATCTGGGCAAGCTGATAAGACAGCCAAGATGCTGCCTCCTTGGTGCCAGCAGGAGAGTCAAGCCATACAAACTTCAAGCTATCTTGCACCTGAAGACCTTTATCCTGTTCCTACTCCCTAACCACAATAAAAAAACAAAAAAAAAAAAACAAAAACAAAAACAAAACAAAAAAAACAAGTATTATTTGTTTGCTCTCTCAAGCCATTTTGGACCATGTGGGAAAGCCTGCACAATTCTCCCCAGAAAGCCTCTCCTGTATAAGTAATAAACCTGTACATACAATGTGCTCTTGATGTAAGTGTGGTGGCATCAGTCTCAACATCCAAAGCACATTTTAGACAGGAGTGCATCCTTCTTTTGCAGAATAGACCCAACTGAGATATTGTAAGATATATATTGAAGAACTTCCACTTTCACTCAACATGGAATAAGAGAACTGAATCAAGAATGAATAAAACCAGAAGAAATACAGTAAAACAAAATGTCATCAAAATTAAAAACTACAATAACAAGACACTGTGAAGAGAATATAAAGGTCAGGCACAGTATTGGAGGATAATTTTTAAAGCATATATGCAATAAAGCATTTATACCCACACTATTTAACGAACTCTGAAAATCAATAATAAGAAAACAAAGATTCCCATTAAAAATGGGTTACAATATTTGAATAGATGCTTCACCAAAGAAGACATATTGGTGGCAAATAAATACATGGAAATACACTCAACATTATTAGTCATTAGGGAAATACAACCTAACCTACAATGAGATACCACTATATGAAAAGCTAACATTTGAGAGACTAGTTATATCAAGTGTCGGAGACGATTTAGAGCAACTGGAACTCTCACAAACCACTTATGGGAAGGTAAAGTGGTACAACCTAAAGTGGATAGCATTTTAACAGTTTCTTAAAGACTACACTACATCTACTACACTACATCTATACATCTACCAAATAAACTGACAATTCCACCCCATGATGGAATTAATCAGAGAAAAGGAAAAAGAAAACATGTCCATTATCACACTTGCACACAAACGTTCATATCACTTATATTTGGCATCAGGCAGAAATGGAAACAACTCAAATGCTCATCCACAGGTGAAAAAACAAATTATGCTATATTCATATTATGGATAAGAATACTACTCAGCATAAAAAGGAATGAACTGTTGTTACAAATAACAACATGAATATTTTTAAAAATAATTTTACTAAGTGAAAGATGCCAGACCAAAATTTTTAATAAACTACATAGAAAATGGGTCCATGTATATACAACTCTAGAAAATGCAAACAAATCTCTTATAATGGAAAGCACATTAGTGGTTGTCTGGGGAAGTGCGTTAGAAGAGCCAAAACAGACGCACTATAAAGAGATATTAAGAAACAATTAGGGGTGATGAATATTATGTTTACTGTGCTGATGGTTTCATGGTTACATACATATGTCAAAATTTAACAAATTGTACGCTTTAAAAGAGACAGATTATGTATGTCAATTACATAAAATAGTACTGTTATTTATATGTAGATATAAAATACATGTATACTAATATACATGTATATACTTATAGTGCCAAAATAATGTATGCACATTTTAAGAAAGGAAAACTGTATTAAAATTGTAATACCCAATATATACCGATAACAAAAGATGAATACAAGTCATGTTTGGCTTCTGCAATTACAAGAGGTACTCCAAGTGGTTACCATCAGTGTCCAGATACTTTTGATTACGGTGAACTGCTTGAGCAGCCCTGACCAAAGTGTCCACTTGTATACAATTTTTTGTCACCCCCCCCATGTATTTTGAAAAATTAACTCACCACCACCCTCTGAAACGATTTAGTGACTCATTAATTACCTAATGAAATATCTTGCTCAACAAGAAAAATATGATAAAATAAATCATAGAATAAGGCATCATATGTATTGCATTTTCCATAATGATGCTTTCTAACATTTTAAGTTAGCAAATTATTTCTGATTTTCTATCCTTTCTGTGAAATAAGGTAACATAAAGGGAAATTGAGGCCCAGGGTTGTATGTGATTTGCTCTCAGTCACAACATACTTTCGTGGTTGGCAGAGTAGAAATAAAAACCCAGAGTCCATCGGTCTTAATCCAATGCAATTTTTACCACATTTATTCCACAGAGTGTTGAATCTTAAGGAAATGGATCATCTTTTTATTAAAATTATTTTCATGTCCCCAGATTTTTCTGTCATATAGATAGGTGATAGATAGATAGATAGATAGATAGATAGATAGATAGATAGATAGATACAATTTAATTTAATTCTCACATGTAGTTTCAACCATATTATGGTGTCAAAAAAATCTTCAATAAGAAATTTAAAAAACAACTAATAACCACCTGTAGGGTATTTCACTTTTTATACCTAACACTTTGGATAACAGAATTAATTTAATGCTAGAAATTTCCAAAAAGACTAATTATATATTTCCCTGATGACTGCTAAATTCAACATTGGTCTTTGTCATCATACTATTAATGCAGGCATTACTGTAAACCACTATTATGAAATTCTCAGTTTAAACCTATAGAGAAATGGCTTTTTATATACAAAAGTAATTTGCTTTTCTTAGAAGCTCTCATTAGGTAGCCAGTTTGTGATGGGTTTAAGTATTTGTTCATAGGTCATCTGGCATTTAGTGCTGAAGCTGCATGCAGCAAACTCCTAGGATTCCAGCAGAAGAGAGAAGTTGTATAGAGTCTCTGAACAAATGACACTCACCGGTTCATATGTTCATTAATTATAATCCAATAATGCCTGCTATTCCACCACTTCTACACTTTGCTCTACATGAACAATATTTCACTGATATTACTTCAGGTTTCTCATTTTATTTTTGAAGACTGGCTAAAGTAGATGGGAAACCTAAGAAACAAATTCTTTGAACAACTTGAGAGGTAGACATATTTTTGAAGAAGTACAGATTTTCAAAAGCAGATAAACAGACAGAATAATTTAAGAAATAATCTAAAGCTTCTACTGAAAGATAGACTGAACAAAATTTTCCACAAATCTAGCAAAAGGAAGATTTAATAGTTTGCTTCTCTTGTAACATCAACATAATAATTGTGTGAATTATGTTGTGGATGTGTGAATCTCAAAATGTGTGAATGCAGGCATCTCTTTCATTTCATTCATTCTTTCTTACATTCATCAAATATGTACTAAAAAGCTGCTTTGTGCTAAATATTCTGCCAGGAACTAGGGTTACGAGGTTGTAAACCTCATGGAGTTTATAATTTGGTAACCTGTTGTTGATATTGAAAGTATTACAAGAGGAACAAAAGTGGCCTACTCTCTCCATATAATGTGCCTGCTGATGTTACTCATAGTTCTAGTTGTACCTCTGAGAGAAAATGGTGGTTATTTACAGTTTTATATAAACCTAAGTTCTATTAACTGTCCTCATTTTTATTCCTACTGGGGAGCTCTTAGTTTCCTGAATATTTTAAGTTGTCTAATTCTCTAACTGCAGACTTCTGGTTTCCTCAGCCTAGATTTTAAGTTCTCTCATTTGAATGTTCAGCAATGGAATCAATCGAGTGATAATTCCCTCCCTCTTTCATTACACCATGATTTGTCAGTGCAAAGTTTCTCCATTTCATATTGGTGTTTTGTCTTATTATTATTAGTCTTTTGGATTTTAGAGAAGACCTTTTATCCCGCAAGTTCTAAAGGGATATGATTTTCCAATGTACATGATTGGGCCAAAAACAGCAGGGTGAGTATATAGAATGTGTACTGCAGGTCAGTGGGACTAAGGGAGTTAATTTCTCATAGCACTTCTGACTTTGCTGCATAATTATGCAGTGAAAGTAAAGTAGAAATGAGCCTTAAAACATTGGACAAGTGCTATGTCAGAAGAGTTCTTTGCAGAGAGTAAAACTAATCATCAACTGGATTTTCTTTTTGTTTTTTTCTGAAGTCAACGCTGGCTAACATTGTTTTGTTGTTGTCATTGGAATTTGTGTGTGTGTGTGTGTGTGTGTGTGTGTGTGTATTTGTTTTCTTAAAAGAGTTTCATCTTCTATTAAGACAGCTTTGCTTGAAAAATTTACAATTAGTAAAACATCAAATATAATTAATCAATATTCACATAATAAAATGATCCTTTTCCTCAATAAAACATTTCACTAGACAATTCTTCTAAGGTTCAAAAATGTTTTTGTTTAACTTCTATTACTACTTTGTGAAAATTGGCTAAAATGAGGAACAAATGTATCATTATCATGACTTATAAAAGGTTAAAGAAACAGCTAGAAGGAAAATACAATATATAATAAATAGAACTCACCTATTTGTTCCAATCAAAGGATTTATCAATTTGCTCAAGAATAGAATTTCAGATAATGTATAAAATTCTGCCACAAAACTGAAGCCCATGTGTATTTTCATTAGTATTATGAATGCAGACGCCTAATTATATTTGCATGTATCCTGTGAGATCTCTCTCAAGACTTATTTTCCAAGCCATTTCTGTATTCATTTTCATTCATTATCCCTCTTTCATATAGTTTAATCTGAAGATACGGCTGAAAAAGATAATAAAAAAGCAAAAGTTCTTGCAAGGTCTTTCAGGCTTCATACATTTCACTAAGGAATAGGAATTGGCACAATAATTGGCAGCCTCTGTAAATATTTGCATTAATCATACGTGTATATCCTGTACTTAACAACTTATGGATTGAAAGAGCTATTTTCATTTTTTATTGTCTTAGAAGCTTGTTTGAAACTTATGATTCTAATTAGTATTTCAGAACCAACATCACAAATTGATTTTGAATACTATTTTCCCAGAAGAAAAGGTACAACTGTTGTTGATTATTATAAAATGATTATTCCTAACAAAATTAGACATCTAATTTGAATACAGCTCTGGACTCTATATGACATTTATATATGCACAGGAGGAAATCTCTCTGTCCTTTTGTATATTTTCAAACTATACTATTTTACTCCTGAGGATCTGCTAGAAGATCTTTCAGTCTATTGCACAGATCAGGTAATAAAGTACCAAATACACAAAACATGTGTGTCTAATTCATTGGAAGTACTTCAGTTAAAGCAGTAGAAAATAATACAGGCTAATATAAATGGCTATTGCTTCAAGTGCAAAATAACAACTTCTCCTGGCAGTCATTCTCTAGGCTAGTGGTTCATTTCTTGTGTGTCTTCATATAAGCTTTTGTCAGTACCAAATATCACTAAAATGAAAGAAAAATAAAGGTCCTGAGGCAGGGATAGATTTTGGCACTTCTTTTTTAAGGGGAAGATGTATGTTGTCATTATAACCCATGAATCTATAAGTTTCTATTGACCTATAGCTCTATGGCAGGACACCCTGTCATTAATATTAACTTATTTTAATATATTAGAGATTAAAGATAGATGAGGAACTGTTGAAACAGATTTTATAATTTACACATGGATAATGCAATCTCTGGAGGCTTATCTAAAACCGATATTGCAATTAACAATGTAGTGTTTGAGCACACAGTCTCTTGAACCAAACTGCTTTAATTCAGATCTTTGCCCCATTACTTGATCAATTTCCTTAATCATTTTTAGTCTCAGTTTTCTCAGCTATCAAATGTAGATAATAGTACTAGCTTGCAGGGTTGTTCAGATAATTAAATGAATTTTGAATTTAAAAGCTTAGAACAGGGCCTGGCATACGATACTTAGTATAATATGTAAGTGTTTGGTCATTGCTATTATATGTAATACATGAGTTATCGTAGACATGGGATTCCATCTGAGACAGGCGATTAAGACTCCGCCAATATTTGCAGTACAGAGCTCGCGCCACCTACGGGGATTGGTCCAGTTGTGAGGAAGAACATTTATTTTGTCTGACCACAATTTTGCTACTGTTGCCAATGTTCATACTTGTCTAGGTTCCTATACTTACAGCTCTAGATTAAGTCACATAGTCACCTTTTTAGAATATAGAGCTTCCACCATAATAGCAAGTTTTCTACAAGCTGCCTCACAAACCTAAAACCTCTTCCCCCAAATCCTTGGTCCTTGGTGTAGAGGACATGCTTATAGGTCAGTTGTTCTCACTTCCTGGCAAATTTTGCCATATGGAGCCTGCTGACCATTACCTATTCTGGGCTTGGGTTAACCGAATAACCAAGTGGAGTTGGGAGTCTCAGTTTCCTTAACTTGGTGGCCGCTGGGATTTTACACAAGCTCATGGTTATAAACAGATTTAGGCAGGGGCACTGACCATGATTGCTCAGCAGCCAATTGACAACATGGCTATATATTAGGGAAAGAGTAATAGGATTATATTTATCTACAAGGCCTTATTTCAGACCTCAATTTAAAAACAAAATGTTGCATTTCATAATACTTTCTTTCTTTAAATAGCGAAGCAAAAAATAATAATTTTGCAAAATATTAGAAAAAATGACAATCATAATGAAAACATTTAAATCACTTCAAATTAGATCATTTCCAATCCCACCAGTCAAGGAGATCACTTCTGAACATTTGGTTTATTTCCTTCATACATGAATGTGTGAGTGTGTATGCATGCACGTGTACAGACATCCTCAGGAGGGTATGTTTACAGCGTTTATTTGTGTTTTTCTTCCTCTCCAGTATTTGGAGGATCACATGTTATGTTTTTGCACTAGTGATTTTAATTTTAAAAATATTTTGGTATTTAGCTTTCTCTAGTATTTTATTTATGCTACGTGAAAATGGTCTATCTAGGAATGTTCTTGTATGACATGGATATAAGAAAATTCACATATTATTACTTTCCCCTCTTGCCTTTCTCACAAATTCACAATTCTTGTTGAATAAATCTACAATATTAGATTCATTCAATATTAGCACTCTATTTAACTACTTTTTTTCTCCACTGCCAATCCTTGTCTTTATCAATTTATAATTTTAGTCCCTTATTTTGGTTTATATTTGTTGTACTAAAACAAATATTTGAAAGTAATACATTTTGGGGAACATATAAAGTATTACTACAGCCTCTGAAGTCTCAAATACATAGGGATATCACTAAGTTGTCCTCAGGAGTGATGGCTATGTGTCTGAGTACAACAATTGTGGATCACCACTTGGTTTTTTTCTTTAAGACATCTAAACACTATTCTGTCATCATGCATTTACTAAATGTGAAGATGTCTCAGCTAGGATGATTTTCATTAATTTATTAGTAACAACTTATTTTCTGAAATGTCTTTATAATGCTTAAAATCTAGACCATACAGAAAAAGATTGATCTGTTTTTGTATCCTTAGTGATTTTTGATGTATGCTTATTATTTTCCACCAATTAAGATAACAAAGTTCTTGAAGACAGATATTATGTCTTGTATCTCCCGTAAGATCAAAATATATGGCCTAATATTTATGATCTAGTATAAGCACAATGAACACCTGTATGTTGATATTATTACATATTTAAAGCAGTATCCTCAAAATTGAGATTTTGATGGTTCTTCTCAGCAGACTTCCATATGATTAAATTTTTTTCTTCATTCCAGTGGTTAATTTACTGATGGAATAATTCCTCACACTCTGTCCTCAAAATTTTGATGAGTGTACGGTGATACGAAAAGGAATACAATATCTGAGTAGATTATTGGGTTATATATTTTCTAATTCTTATTACAGATCCACTCTCTACCATTCCTTATAATTTAATATGCTTCAAGAAGCTGACTTCTTTGACCTGAGTCAATTAGGCTTTTTGTACTCTAGTTTCTGTACAGTTTTAGCTAATCGGAAGCACCAGTAAAACAAGAGAGAGGGAAAAAAAGAGGTCAGAGAATATTTTCTCCCAGTTCCTCTCCTGATTAGCTTAAACCAGAAGTAGCAGCTTTTCTCTCCCTAAGGCCACAGTTACTTTTTAGGGTCAAGAGGCCGGTTTCATTCAGATCTAGCTGTATTACATCCCGGAAGCCTATCCCTCCCTTTGTTTCTTCAGGACTAGGAGTGGTGAACCCTTTCAGCTCTTGCTACCTCTGCGTTGTTTCCTTTGATGTTTTCTCATAACCCTGCTTTCATCTCTGTAAATAAAGTTGTCCCTTCACGAAAGTCCATCCACTAATCTACTTGTGCTACCTTTTTTCTTTGGGGAACCTCAATTATACAATGTTTTAAGTAAAAGATGAAAAGATGACTACAGTCTACCTTTTTTATACTTAGTGGTGCCTAAGTTTCTTTTCAGAGAAAAAACTGTACTTCATATTAATAAAACATTATTTACAGTACACTTTATAAGTTGGTGATGATTAAATAAATGTAATCTAGGTGATGTTGCCTCCAAAGGGGTTTTATATATATATATATATATATATATATATATATATATATATATATATATACACACACACACACACACATACATATATATGTATATATATACATATATATAAATTATAAATTATATATATAATTATATAAATATATAAATGTATTATATATTAATTTATATATATACATATATATATATAAATAAGTAAAACATTTGGCTAAAATAGGCATTGTGTTCTCTGCTTTCTTAAGCCCATAAGATATCTCACTGAAAAGATTTAAAAGTGACTTGACAAAGTGTTAGAGGCACCATATAAACAAGTCTCGTTGACATCTTGTCATATTAACTTTTTCTCGGCAAAGTCAGATGTTCATATTCTCCTCTACTTGATGTAAGAAGATTAAGGTGCTGCATGACAGATGGTTTTAAAAAAGTGTATACCATTCCATCTGGTCCCAAGTGAATAAATGAAAGTCACATACAACTTTCCAACTAAAACTTGCAACGAGGGAATTCTTCAAAGTGACCTTTATAACACTTCACAAAGGAATTCTGTAAGATTCTAATGATGCTGGATTTCAGTATTCCCCTGTTGTGAATATTTTTGTCACGTACAACCCTGGATAAGACCAACTTTGACAAAGAAAAAGTTAAATTTAGAAAGTTCCAGAACCATTTTATGGCAGAACAGTTGGCTCAAATTTCAGTGACCTCTCTGCTCCCTTATAATGTTGACAATCTTTCTTTCAGGTAAAGGTTTTATCCATTAATCTATTCTGTGGTATAAATGATATAAATATTTAATGTATTCTTTCACTGAGTATTTTCATTTATAGATAGATAGAGCCTGTAACCAAAGACATACAATTGTAATTGTGGCATTTTAGTCCCTAGCAAATCAGGTCGAGGGTCTATGGATCCAGAGGGCATTCTCAGTGAGTTGAATTTTTCCAAACTTGCAAAATTTCCTACTTTACAGATTCAATGTTCAAAGTTTTAAAAACATCAGGTTGATTCAATCCTGCACAGATGCAAAGAAATTTAATTACATGTCACTGATGTTTATATGAATTTGCATTAAGGAGAAACTGATCTTTAATAATAGACAGCAGGGTTTTTTTGTTTGTTTTATGATAAAAGATAATCAGGTGGGACTGGGGATCATATGAAAAACTGGATACAATATAGATATGATTATTACATAAGATGGGGGAATTTTTTCAGTGTCAGAACACTATAGATCAGTTATTTATTATATAATCATGAAATGGGGGAGTATGAGCCTAGATTAATAGAATAGATTTATAGAAATGTAACATCATATTTACAATAATTAGCAACTAATGATTAATAACTAATATTTATATAAATTTTTTGAACTTCATAGTGACATTTCACATATACTATGTATGTTATATATGTGTTTAATGTGTGTGTAAATAAATCTATATGACATAAATATTTTACTCATTTTAAAGGGCACTTCACTGAGAAATTACTATGCATTATATTAACTACTTAACTCATTCCTCTATCTTTTTCCTAATTGGGAAAAAAAGAAAGATTATGATTCTCATGTTATTTACTTATTTCACACTGTTATTACATTGAGTATGTAGTATTCTTCTGGAAAATGTGTATGAGATTTTTTTTCTAAGACAACTTTTTGATATCTTAGAATTATGGTACTCTGTGATATTTAGCTAATATTTTATTATATCACAATTTGAACTAATTGTTTAAATTGATTGAACTTTAAATTCACTTCTGGAAAGTGATATTTATAATTTAGGGTACAGAATGTTATTCACATAGCTGCTTGGAGATATATTGTCATGGAAACACAGATTTGCTTGCTATCTCTTTCTTCTTTTATCCTTTCTTTCCTTCTTTCAGAAATGTGTGGACTGTCAAGTCTGTGACAAGTACTGGGTTAAATACAGTATACAGAATAATTTTGAAAAAAATTTACATAGGATTCATGCTTTTTAAAGTCTCCTGAAGAGACCGGAAGAACAGAGAAATATATATGCATATTTTAAATATATATATATATATATATGTATATATGTGTATATATTTATATAAATATCTATATCTGTATCTATACCTATCTGTATATTTTAAATATATATGTATATATATGTATTTATACATATATATTTATATAAATATCTATATCTATATCTGTATCTATACCTATCTATATATATCTATATATAGAGAGAGAGAAATACACACACACACACACACACACACACACACAGTGCCAAAACATGTATACACATTTTAAGAAAGGAAAAAAACTATTAAAATTGTAATAATCAATATACTTGTATACCTAGAACAAAAGATGAATACAAGTTATGTTTGACTTCTGCAATTACAAGAGGTGCTCAAAGGGGTTACCATCAGCATCCAGACACTTCTGGTTACAGCGGGCTATTACTTGAGCAACATTGACCAAAGTGTCCACTTGTATATATTTTTTTGGCACCCCTGGTATATATATATAAATTTGAGTTTGTGAGGTACGCTAGTTTAAAAGACAAACAAACAAAAAATATACAATGGAATGTTACTCAGCCATAAGAAACAATGAAATACTACAATTTGTGACAACATGGATGGATTGTGAGATTATCATGCTAAGCAAAATAAGTCAGATAGACAAAATCGAGAACCATACAACTTCACTTACATTTGGGATGTAAAACTGAAAGCAACTAACAAACAAGACAACCAAACAAAGAAACGAGCAACAAAGAAACAAGACAAACAAATAAAGAAACAAAAACTCACAGGCATAGACAATAGTTTATCAGAAGGTAAGGTGGAAGGGGAGTGGTAGATGAGGGTAAACAGGATCAAATACATGGTGATGGAAGGAGAACTGACTCTGGGTGGTAAACACACAATGCAATATATAGATAATATATAATTGTTTACTTGAAACCTATATAATTTTATTAACCAACGTCACCCCGATAAATTTAACAAAGCAACAAATTGAAGCAGAAAAAAAACACAATCACACAATATATATCCTTGGATAAGTGTAACCAAAGAAACAATATACAAATGGGCCTACATCAATCTAAAAAGTTTTTGCCCAGCAAATGAAACATCAACAAAATGAAGAACAGCGACAACTGTATGGGAGAGCATATTCAGAAGAGATCATAAGATAAGGGGTTAATATCCTAAATATATAGGGAACTCATACAGCTTAACACTGAAAAACATGCATTTAAAAAATGGGCAAAAAAACCTGCATAGACATGTCTCCAAACAGAACATACAGATGGCCAGTAGACTTATGAAGAGATGCTCAACATCACTAATTATCATGGAAATGTACATCAAAACCATAATGAGATATCACCACACACTTGTCAGAACAGCAATCATAAAAAAATAAAAAATTAAAAAATATCAACAAATAACAATGACAAAGACATGGAAAAGAGAACTGTTGTATACTATTGGTGGGATTGTAAATAGGTGCAGTCACCATGGAAAATAGCATGGAGTTTCCTCAAAAATAAAACATAGAGCAGCCATATGACCCAGCAATTCTACTTCTGAGGATTTATCCAAAGGAAAAAGAAAAACACTAACAAGAAACTCTATGTTTCTTGTTTAACTCTATGTTTACTGCAGCATTATTTACAATAGCCAAGATATGGAAGCAATCTTGGTGTCTGTCAATATGTGACTGCATAAAGATGTGGTGTATATACTTGTACACAATGGAATATTACTCAGCAATAAAATAATGAAAATCTTGCCATTTACAACAACATGGATGCACGTAGAGGTTATTATGCTAAGTGAAATAAGTCAGACAGAGAAAGACAAATACCATACGATTTCACTTATATGTGGAACCAAAAAATAAAATAAACAAACAAAACAGAAACAAACTCACAGATACAGGGAACAAACTGATGGTTGCTAGATGGGAAGAAGCTTGGGGGCTGGGTGAAATAAAATAAAGAAATAAATGTCTCAAGTGACTCATTAAAAAAAAAAGCAAAAATTGGGACACCATTAACCTATGGGATTTCATTTCTTTACAGTGTCATTTTCCCCAATTTAGACTTTTCTATCAGACAAAAACAAACTCAAAAACCTCTTTTTAAAAACATTTATGTATCACTTTGTGAGGGGTGTAAATGTCTAACTATTCTATTGTTTTGTACACTGACACTAATAAAAATAAATTAAAAACAAACAAGCAAACAAAAACATATATGGTAATTTAAAATGAGAATTAAGATATATAATTACCCAAAGGTAACCTAATATCCTCATTTATCAAAAAGAAAAGTAAAAACACAATCATATCAATTGTGCAAAACAGAATTTAAAAAATCATAATTTATGTTTAAACTGTGCCATATTGATGTGCCTGATAAATGACATCTACCAAAACATAACATTATTCGAAATTATGAATGTATGAATTATTTTTCCTTAAAATTGGGGACATTGCTCCTCTTCAACATTGTACTGGAAGTCCTGGCCAATGAAATAAGGCAAGAAAAATAAAGTCAGGGAGAATGGAAATAAAGTAATAAAATTTCCCTACTTGTAGCCAACATGATTGTTCAGGTAATAATTCCCAGAACCTATAGGAAATTTCCTCAAACCAGGTGAGATTAGAATATTGCAGAGTAGAAAATCATAGAAAAATCAACTTTATATCTGTATTGGGAAATCAACAATTGGAAGCATATAAATGATAACATATAAATGATATAATACCATTTATTATATCTCCCAAATATGAAATACTAACATATAAATCTAACAAAACATATGCAAGATACAAACTGCAGATAAAAAGAATCAAAGATTTATTATAAAAGAAAACATACCAAGCTCATGAATTGGCAGACCCACCATAGTTCTGATGGTAATACTCCAAATTTACGTAAAGACTTAATGCAATTCAAAGAATGTGGAAATGCAACCAAAATATTACCACCAGGGCAAGACTTCAAGGCAATTAAACGGTTTACTAAAATTTTTTTCAGAACAGATAGTGTTCATGATACATATTTTCAGAAAATAGAAATATATGGAAGGCCACTCGATTTGTTTTATTAAAATTTACATTACCATACTACCAAATAAATAAATAAATAAATAAATAAATACCCTCCAAAAAAACTGTTCCAGCAGTATTTTTGGTAAATATGGAGAAGCTGCTCTAAAATTATAAGAAAATGCAAATAATAATCAGAACTATTTTGATAATGAAAAACAAAGTTGGGAGGGTTAACACTATATAATTATAAGAATTGCTGCATAGCTAAAATAATGAAGACTGTGGTATTAGAGCAAGGATGCATTAGTGAGAAAAAATTAAGAGTTTAGAAATAGACCCACACAGATGTTGCCAGTTGAATTTTGACAGAGTAGCAAAGGCAATTCAATGGAGAAAGAACAGTGTCTCAAGAAAATGATGTTTGAACAATTGGATATATACATGAAAATAAACATCAAACTGTTCTTCACACATTTACAAAAATTAATTCAAAATGAAAATTGCCATGTAAAATTATTAAACATTTAAAGAAAACATAGGAGCGAATCTCACTAACATTGGGTTTTGCAAAAAGTTCTTTAGTCTGAGAGCAAAAGCAACATCCTCAGAAGAAAAGCTGGACTTTTACAAAGCAATAAGAAAACCACCCAATTTAAAAAATGAACCAAAATTTGAATAGTCACTTCACCTAAAAATATATGCAGATGACAAATATATTCATGAAAGATGTTCAACATAATTATCCAATAGGAAAATTTAAATTGAAGTCCAAAGGAGATAATAGTACTACTACACATCTGTCAGAATGGCTATAATGAACAAAACTGATGATACCAAGAGCTGACAGCAGTGTAAGATAAGCTGAACGCTCACAGCCTACCGGTGGAAATCTAAAAGTGATACAGCCTTCGGAAAAAACACTTTGATAATTTCTTGGCAAGCTAAACATGACGTAATACTCAACCATGACATTCATGGGTTATTTTCCACAGAGAAGAGACAACTTGTATTTGTGCAAATGCTTGTGTATGATTTTTTTATAGCACCTTTATAATAAGTGTCCCAAACTCAAACAACTTAAATGCCCTTCAATAGGTTAAAGGATAAACAAACCATAGTACGTTCATATAAAAAGAAACTATTCATAACCAAACAACATGGAGGGATCTCAAAAAAATTATGTTGAATGAAATAAGCGAGTCTCAAAATATAATTCCATTTATATAAAATTTTGTAAAAGGAAAAACTTAAGGGATAGAGAAAATATCTGTGGTTGTCAGGTATTGAGGTGGGAGGAGAATTTGGCCATGTCGGGGCAGCATTAGAGAATTTGGGGTGATGATGGGATTATTTTGTATCCCTTTTAAGATGTTGGTTACATGAACCCATAAATCTGTTAAAATTCATAGACTGTATTAAAAAAATGTTATCTTACTATATGTAAGCAAAAAAAAATCATAAAGTTATCCTATCATAGTATCAAATTGAAAACAAATAATAGACGTGTATTCTTTTTAAAATGTGGAACAACGTGAATTCTAATGTACTGAAGAGTGTCATTTGGCATAAAGATTTTTAGGCAATTTGACAGTATCTAAGACGCAACAATTCGATTTGTAGTTATATGCCTAGATGCATCCTCATATAAACATGCATGGTAACATGCACAAAAGTGTTCATACTAGTCTAATATGCAATAACAACAGTTGGGAATCAACTATATGTTAATCAGAAATAAAACAGTAAATAATTTTAGTATATTCACATAATGAAATGTTAAATAGAATTGATAATAAATTTTCTACTATCTATTTATCGTTGCGTATGATGCTCACAAATAAAAAATGAAAGTATAAGGTCGAGGTATCATTTATTACATAGAAAAGGTATAAACTCGCAAAAGTTTATACCTTTTTTATCATTTTATCAGAGTATGATGCTCACAAATATAATAAAAATGAAAGTATAAGATCCTGGTATCATTTATTACACAGAAAATATATAAACTTACAAAATGTTACTGTAAATATTGTGTAGGAATACATATCTATTTACAAAGGTGTATAGATATTCATGATAACGGCAATTCTGAAATCAAGCAAAGGTATTACCTGAAGGGTGTGTGTGTGAGGATGGAAAGATGTATGATTAGGTAGGATACATAGAAAGATTTAGTTGTATTTGTATAACTACTTTTTTCTTAATGTATGAGGTGGATACCTGATTTTTGTCTTATAATTATATATCTAAAATATTCTATAAAACATTTAAAAAATAAGGACAAGGTAATACGTATTAAACTGTTAATAACTCAAAAAATCTTTCTTTACAAAGGTTGCTTAAATTTTACATAAACCTACAAATAGTGTAATGTTTATCTTCAGGGAGAATTTCAGGATAGGACCATGCGCTCAAATGGGGGCAGACAGTTGAAGGGGAGATGTCTTCACATGGATCCATCATATCGTGTAGCTGATCTTATAAACTGCCTCTGCAAAGCCAGTTACTTTGACACTCCAGTTTCTAGTTGTTACTTTTTGAGCACTACAATGGACTTATCGTCTAGGTGAGGAAGAATCCAGCATTCGTGGAGCCCAGAGCCTATAGGTTTGGAGGCACTCTAAAATTGTATTACAAATTACAAATACAAAAATAGGCATGCATGTGGATATTTATTGAGAATGAGAACATTTGACTTGGTTGATTCCTGCCATGGGCCCAGCAAATGGAGAGCACGTGTGCCTTAGTAGGTAATTATTATAGCTATCTCAGCCACAAGGTTTTTAAGCTGGTTCTAGTTTTAAAAATTCCTTACAATGTTGTGATACTTATCTCTGTAGTCTGGGCCAAAACCTTGTTTTTTTCATCATTCTACATTTCTAACTGCATGTTTTCTTATTTTAAAAAACCGCCATACTTGTCTTTTTTATCTTTAATCAGTCTTTATTTTCCTCTCTTTTCACTCTCTGAGGTCTATTTGTTTGGTATTTCTTTGAAAAGAATGTCCTTCTAATTCCTGCATGCCCATTCTTCTCATGTCTATAGGACTTTGCAGGTGCCGGTAGCTTTTATCTAAAGTACCTCTCCTCCTTGTTGGACAAAGGAATTCTTGATTCTTCAAGGTTTAGTTTAACCATAGTCCACTTGCCTCTTGGAGAGCTGGTTACACTCTCCTGCACGTCTCCAGTATGGCATTCACCTCACGGTGTTATGCCCGTGTTTACTTATCTTTCGCAAACACTGGACTGTATGTATTATCCTCAAGAACAAGGACTCTGCCTTTTTACTTTATATCCTTTCCCAACTACTTCACAGAGAGGCGCAATAATAGGTCCACACTATAAATCACATCTGTTGACTGCCCAAATATTAAATTGTCTATCTTACTTTTGGTAAGAAATTATCATGGTAAAATATTACCTGCAATCATGTGGGTTTTTGTTCTATCGTCCCTGTGAGCAATGTGTGTATGTGTGTGTGCACATGTTTTATATTATTGTGACCTTGTGGGAAACATTATGTAGAAAGTGGTGTACTGAATATCTATTTCCTAGAAACATGTTGAAATAATATATGACATTCTTGAATAGAAGAATATTTGGAAATCTTCTGCCCCGTCTTCTCCTTCCCAAATAAGATCTTCAGCATTTATTCAAGGAAAAAAATAATTAGTTGCCTAAGCAGCTGCAGATCACCTTGAGGAGAAGCACATTCCAACTGTTTCATTAAAAAAAAAAAAAGCGGCACCATTTACTGTTTAAGAAATAAAAAGGAAGCCACCCTGAATTAATATATAATGAAGGAAATGATAATGATTTGATCCACAGGTTTCCTAAATCTCGCAGTTCTAACGTCATTTGGAACTGCTTTGTGCTGAGAACAGTACGTAAAGAAAGTGAAATAAAGCCATGGTAAGGGCTCCAGGGTTGGACAAAAAGTTGCTTTGCCTTTTAAGAATGATCGAATCAATGGCTTTGTTTCCCACCTTCAGTGGGGCCTGCTCAGGCTCAGTTGCTTTTCAGTATGCCATGTTTAATGGAAAGGTTACGGAGCAAACCAACACATCAGCACAGCTCTATGCACCTTCTCAAATGGAGTTGGGAAGCATCACTGACTAATTCTTAGCTGAGTGTTGTCATGACAAGGCTTCAATCCTCTAAGCAAATATAATCCTTCTTTAAAGATCTGTATTAGCTTCTCTTACAGAAGCCAAACAGCCAGTTCAGTCATTTCACTTTTTATTTTTAAATATGCTGCAATGTAAGTCAATTAGGTAGATTTCCCTACTTGACAGAAACAGTTGACACAGTAGATGTCCTTGGGCATATTTCATGGACACTTACAATCATATTCTAGCTTAGCGACACAAAATCATTCTGATTTCAATGGAAGAGCAAATCAAACAATACGTGCCTGAGTAGTTCATTAAATGCAACGGGAGATAATCTTTCCTATTTCTGTGCTGAGGATTTAGGAAGTACTTTGGGTTAAAATCCTTCAAACTATGTTTAACTGTAGAAGAAAATATTCTTAACTCTTTAGTGCTTAAATAAAATAAGTATTGGTTAATTTGTTTTCAACTGATAATGTCTAAGTAATCCTCAAGTTAAGAAAAAAGAAAGATAGCTATAGATTGGATGCTTGTTTTCGGGGTACTACAAGATCATCAGTAAAATATTTTTTGCATGCAGAACATCCTAAACCAAACCAAGTTCAAATTGTAACTATTCCTCAAATACGAGGTTCAGTCCTATCTTCTTTTGAAATATTTCCTGATGCCCCTGTCCACATTAAACAATTACTTTTGTGTATTACCATATTCATTATTGCTTTTACGTCTTAATCCTATGCAGTTTAAATGATAGTTCAACGATTTTTTCATCATAACTCAGAAATTTTTTTGAAAACAGTTTTATATTGATTTTTCTCTAAGGAGCTCTCTGTTCCCCAGCATTTCACAAAAAGTAGGGAGCAGATCTATATTTTACAATGATCATTGAATTTCTATTCTTTTCATGAAAATACTAAAACATTTAATTTCCTACTTCGTAAGTATCACTGCGTTAATGGGGAACTTCCAGTTCTTTCAAAATCCGAAGTTTCATTCGAGCTATCGTTTCAGAATTTTCAGCAATTTGAATTACCACATCAACTAGACCCAACATTTTCAGCTTACACTTTGAACTTTTCAATATAAGTATATTATCACTATGAATAGTCTTTCTGTCTCATAAACATAGTTATCTTTTCCTGGTCATTAAAATATAAATATATATATATACACATATATATATTAACTACTGTCTGGTGGGAAATCACACTTCAAAGATTCAGTAATCAATGTCTTAGCAAAATGAATTATTATGAACACGTGATGGTATCTTTGTTTAGAGAAAAGGACATTAACTTTAATATTCAAAAGCTGTGCTTTGGTGACAGAGACCTGTCGTAAAAATGGGCCCAGCGGTAATAGCCATGACTTCAGGACTTGGGAAAGGCTGACACTGATGCAAAGTATAGCTTCTTATTCAATATTTACGAGGTACACGTCACTATCACAGGTAATAGGGAATTCTAAGATGTACCATGCATGGCACATTCTTAAAGCCAGCAGACTGAGACTAATACAAGCGACAACATTTACTGTTTTAAAGGAAACTTACATTTTTTGGGGGGTGGGGCAACTACAATAACCTGATGTTCTCAGCGTATTGCTCGTTACAGGGATCAAGAAGTTTGCACTGTAATAGCTGTAAGTATTTCTTTGTAAAGTCTCCACTAAGTGTCTAAAAATACACTTCCTAATTCATACCTGGTTTATAGTTCTGGGATTATTCTTAGAGAGTTATGTGTTCTTAAACAACTTCCTTAAGCTATCTAAACTTCAGTTTAATGAATATTAAGAATAGGCAGTCTACTGGTGGTCCGTTAACTAATATTATCCAATTCTAATCCTGACATGAAACTCAGCATTAGCTGCTTGGCAGGAGTACATGTGGTTACAATAAGAATTCACGTTGACACTAACACACTAGCACCTATAAAGCAGCAGTGCTCCAATGTGCTGAACCAAGTTGCTGGATATTCATTAGTTTTTGTTACTATTAGATGGTACTATTGCTTTTCATTTAAGAGAATTGAGTAAATAAGGCAAATGAAGCCAACGAAGTGTGCTACTAATGCACAAGTTGCCCCTCTGAAGCGATCACAACGTGAATCTAGGGTATTTTGCATATTTAGAAAACAAATGTATAATTCTGTGGGGTTTTTTTTGGTTGGTTTGTTTCCAAGAATCTATCCTTTAAAATTACGTAAGGATGATTGAGACAATTTCCAGCCCAAGCTAATATCAAGTTGCAAATAAAACTTATGACAAAATAAATCATTCATTGTATTTATAGAATGGCTTTTGTAATTTGTATTTATAGAATGGCTTTTGTAATTTGTTTTAAGTGTGTATTTTCCTTGAATGATTCAACCATTTGTGTATTCTACACTTAAATGAATATTATTTAACCGAGAGTGTTCTTTTTTCAAGCTACAACAGAGATTTCTAGTAGGCATAAGGAAAATTTGGCACTTCTTTCATTGTGTAAGAAACCTATCTGAAGATATGTGTTATAGTTTAACAAAAACTTCCTAAGTACAGTATTCACATATTCTTTCTGGGCAGACACTGTGAAGAGAAAAATTGTTAATACTGGAAAGATTCTAATTTGGTCAAGGAGTGTCATGAATATTGACTATTGTTTCACTTTTTCCTTAGATTTGGCAAATGCATTTTCTTGAGTAGAAAGATATTTTCCAATAAATATTTCAATTTATTGTAATTAATATTTTAGGAAAGGTCTACAAAATTGCATTACAAAACTTATCATTACCTTATATCTATAAAATATTCACTAGTGATAGGGGAAATGCCAAAAATCCACATATGTCTTGCATATATTGAATAATATGCTAATTTTAAGATATTATGAACTTTAAGACATTTTATTTGAGCTCCATCATATTTTGTTGGTTCCTCTGACCCTGCCCACATCTCTATAAGTAGTCCCTTCAATAATTATTTTCAATTTACCAATTGGGAATGCCAAATCTGTTTTCTGCCAGGAGTTTAACTAAGGCACTCTTTATTTCTTAAAAAAGAAACTATGCCAAATGGATTTCTGATTTGCAGAAAAGAAATTTATACTAAATTATACAGGACAATTATATTAATCAGAAGTTTTTCAGTTCCAAATGTCATAAAAAATAACTTCGAATGACTTTTAAAACCACAATAAAACAAAAAACAAAATTAAAAAAATGAAGCCTGTTGGCTCTTTTAGCTGCTAAATGGTGTCACTATGTTTCTTACTCACCTTTTCACCTCTGCTTCAGTTATTTGGTTTCATTCCCTAATGAGAGCTCTACCCATGTCTAGATATAATTCTTCAGCCACTCAGGCTTACATGGTCCTTACAGCTCACCCTCTCAAAAGGAAAGACACAGTCTGTCTCCACCTCTTATATCTGTCTCCTCAAATGATCCCTCATTCACCCTATTTCAGCCACATGCATACTTCTGCATCAAAACCTTGGTCCAAAAGAAGAGAGTGTTCTGATTGACTGGTATGGGTCAAGTGTCTGAGTACTTGTTCAGGAAGGGCAGTCCCCAAAGAAAAGAGGTGGAGAAGACAACACAGATACCTAAAATACTTAGGCAAAAGGCACTGTTATTAATGTTCATTCATTCTTTCCTTCAGGAACCAAATGAAACAATAGCTGGGTACAAGCACTATGACAAGGGCCCTGGGTAGGTATGTGGGGTAAGTACTTGGCATAGATAGAAACAGAAATAACAGAGTGCGAATTTAATATCGGAATTTTCAAGAACTTATGCTTCAGGGCTAAGACGCGAGTTATACAGTTGTTTTGTAGGACGGTTCTGATTTACCTTTTTCATTTCTTGTCTATATCTTATTCTTGAAATGGAGATAATCTATATACAAACTTGTGAAACATTGCCACGGTTTCTTAGAACCTTGCTTCCACCATTAGGCTAAATATACAGAGTTTAAATTAAAAAATCAATCAATCAATAAATAAATGAAATGGTAGCAGTGTTGCTGGTGGTGGTACCATGAATAATGTCTGAAATCACCAGTCAATTTCAAATGAAAGTAAAATATTAAAGACTGCCTCTGGCTATTTATACAAAGAGGCACAGAATAGAGTTGACACTGCAAAAACCATACTTGTTTTTCCCCCCAATCTGTAATGCCTGCGCGATTCATTTGTTAGAGCTCCTTTTCCATCATTGAATAAACAGCAATTTATTTTTAAGTTGCTAAGGTTAGAAACTAGAAAGACATTTATATTTCTGATTTGTAAATAATACGCCAGCAAAAGTAAAGATGTCTCCATAGCTTAGTCTGCTATCTACATAATATAACTTCAAAGTACAATGTATTATATCAGATTCCTGGGGTATCATGGAATCTGAATTAGACTTCCAGCTGTTTAGCACTGTTGCCTGACCAAGACATCTGCCCGTTACCTGGAGTACTTTGGGACTCAGGTGAAGTTGGATTCAAGAACAGCACCTCTTGCCAGGAGAAGGAAGGCACTAGACCCTAGAAAAGCAGAGTTTGGATACAACTGCTTCCAGTGAGAAGTGGGCCCCAGGTTGCAGGTGACTTGTTGTCCAGGTAACACAGAGTATGCCCCTGGGGTCATTTGTAGGCAGTACCGCTAGTCAGGCTACACTTAAAAATGTGTGAAGTGTTTGTTAAAGTTTAGAAGTAAAAACAAAAACCCACCCATTTGCTTCTGATTAGTGCGATCTTTTCAGAACTCAGTGAAATTTGATAAAAAGTTTGTATTTAAAAGATTCAAGAAAGATGGCAGTTATGGTAGCGCTGTTTTTAATTTTCCCCAATGCTCTACATAATCTGATAGGATAGGAAGACCAAAAGTCTTCTAAGCCTGAAGTAAGTGCATTGTTGGGAAAGGAGTAAGTTCCTGAGGCATAGGATCTTGTGGAAAGATATGTATGAGATGGAAAACTTTGAAATTTTAAATTTCCCTGAAACTTATTGGCTGATATAAGCAACCCTTTTTTTATCTACAAAAAAACACACAAAAAACAAACAAACAAACAAAAAAAAACCTCTTGATGACTGCTGCACAATCTCACAAAAGCATATGCTGATTCTGTTACAGACTAGTCCCTGCCACTTCCTTTTGCCTCTACACCAGTGATTCTGAACCCAGGTGATTTTTGTCCCCTAGGGACTTTTGGCAATGTCCAGAGACATTTTGGTTGCCACAACTGAGAAGATGGGTGCTACTGGCATCTAATGAGAAGAGACCAGAGATGCTTCTAAACATTCTACAGTACACAGCACAATCCCTGGCAAAAAAGAATTATGTGGCCACAAATATCAGAGTTTGATACTTGACAAATCCCATTCTAGGACCACAGTAAAAGTTGCTATATTAATTTCTTTTTGCTGTGAAACAAATGACTGCTAATGGAAGCTTGAAACAATTTCCACATATCTCACAGTTTTTATACATTAGAAGTCTCAGCCTGAATTAGGTGGGTTCTTGGTTTTCTCCTCAGGGTTTCACAGGCTGGAATCAAGGTGCTAGTGCAGCTGCATCCTAATTTGGACGCTCGCCTAGGGGAGGAATTGCCTTCAAATTCCCTCAAGCAGTTGGCAGAATTCATTTCAGGGTGGCTGTAAAATCCATGGCAGAAATAGAGATAGAGAAGGGGGGAGCCACTTCTTCTTCAAGTCTCTACTGTAAGGAAGGCCTGTGACTTCTAGTGAAGGGCTCACCCAATTAGGACTGGCTCACTCAGGATCATCTCTCTTTTGGGTAATTCTTAAGTCAATAAATGATTTTAATTACATCTGTAATATCCCTTCTCCTTTGGCCCAACGCCTGAAATAACAATGAGAGTGGTATCCTATCCCCTCTGCCGTATTCCGTTGATTAGAAGCAAGTTCCAGATTCCACCACCATTCAAGGGGAGGGAGTTAAACAAGGGAGTGTCTCATTGGTGGTCACCTGTGACTGCGCTCACCACAGTTCCTTCCATAACCTGGAAAGACAAAAGAGTCCAGCTTCAAGAGGAGATAGTGTCACTTTGTACCCAACCTGTGGTTATTTCAAATTGAATAGGGGAAGTCGATTTTAAGCGACAGAGTCCTTGTATTGTTTACCTGGCTTGTGAAATGAGCATCATTATGGCAGGAAGAGGCAAGTAAAAGCCCTGAAAGGGCCACCAACCCCTATCAAAGCAGAAAATCAAAAACAATACAGCTTCACCAGGGCAAGTGGAGAGTACAGAACTGCCATTAAATATCTGAAAGATGAAGGGATGGTGAGCTCTGTCACATCCCCATTTGTATCACTTGCTTGGCCTGTGCAAAGTCCAATGTGCTTGGGAAGTTGATAGTAAGATTTCATAAACTTAATGACATAGTGATGCCAAATGCAGCTGCCGTACTGGACACAGTATTTTACTGGGAAAAATACTCATAACCCTGGCACCTGGTATACAGCGATAGGCCTGCCAAATTCTATCAGCTACATTTCCATATGTAAGGAAAATCAGAAGCAGTTTGCATTTATGTAGTAATGATAATTGTACACTCTCATTGCCTTGTTCTTTCTTTCTGTTATAATATTATTTATAGGGCTTTTGGTCATCTTGATATCCAATCTAACGTCTTTCTGATCTATTACATTAATAACATCATGCTAGTTGGATTTAGTAAGTGGTACGTAGCAAGAATCCTAAATGCCTACTACCATGTTTCCTCAAAAATAAGACCTCGCCGGACAATCAGCTCCAATGCATCTTTTGGAGTAAAATATAATATAATACCAGTCTTATATTATATTTCGCTCCAAAAGATACATTAGAGCTGATTGTCCAGCGAGGTCTTATTTCTGGGGAAACATGATATTAGATATGCTTCCAAGAGTGTGGTAAATACCTTCCACACAGACACCACATTTAAGACCTACCCTACTGGTGAAGTTTCTAGGAATCCAGTGGTATAGTGCATTTAGAGATATTCCTATTGAAGTAAGAGAAATCTTGTTCACTTTTCACCACCTGTCAAAAGAAGGAGGCACAGTGCTTGGTGAGACCTCTAGGATTTTATAATCAACATACTTTACATAACAGCTCTACCTAAGACATAGAAACAAAAACAGGGAGGTAGCCAAAGAAACATGTCTCCAAAACAAGAACAGAACAAAGTTCCAGAAAAAGAACTAAACAAAATGGAGAGAAGCAATCTACCAGACACAGATTCAAAACACTGGTTATAAGGATGCTTAATGATCTCAGGGAGAACTTCAAGAGGGAAACAGAAAATGTATGTGCAAAAACGGATAATAAAAAACATAAAAAAGAACCAGTCAAAAATAAAGAATACAATATCTAAAATGAAGAATAAATTAGAGGGGATCAACAGATTAGATGAAGCAGAGGCCTGAGTCAGCGATTTAGAAGACAAGGTAGCAAAAAAACACCCAATCAGAACAGCCAAAAGGAAAAAAAATCCCCCAAATGAGAACAGTTTAACGGGCCTCTGGGATAACATCGAGTGTAGCAACACTTGCATCATAGGGGTACCACAAGGAATACAGAGAGAGCAAGGAACTGAAAACCTATTTGAAGAAATCAAATAGAAAATTTGATTTCTAGAAAATTTGATTTTCTGATGGAAAATTTCCCTAACCTGAAGGAAATAGACATAGAGATTATTCTAAAGAGCAAATTTGATTATTTCCCTCAAAAATATATGTAGACTCTCACTGCACTGATGATGGTGTAATATTCTTTAATAAGGTTAATATAATCTTACCAGACACACCCCTTTGTATCTTCCTGGAACTTATTATTCATTCAGAATATATTAAACGATGCATAAGTTTGTTCATCAGATAGAAATTTCACATAATAAAAAGAGAAGATATAAATACCAGTTTCAAATTGTTAAAATGATTAGACAAAGAAAACAAAACACTAATTAGAAAAGATATATACACCCCTATGTTCATTGTGGCACTATTTCCAAAAGTTAAGACATAAGTCATTTAAAAATTCGGTTTATTAAAATGTAAGAGAAGGAAAAAATTTTAAAGGAAATTTTCAAAAGAAATACATCATTCTTCCAAAATTATGTTGAGTCCTATTTGCCTTGCATATTGAAAATATGTAGTGTCTTTTACTTCCCTAATTAATTGCATTACATAATATAAGAATTCTTCAACAGTATTGCAAATGATTCTAACAAGTTTATCCTATAAAAAACTCACATTTAAAGTAACACTAGAAATGACATAGCATTGATGTGATATAAGTAGAAATATAGTAAAAACTTGCTATATCAAAACAATAACATTGAATTCCTTCTGAAGTATTTGGGAAACCTATATTTGTCATTAATTTCACATTGAACATATTTAAATATAATAATTCCTGAACTTTGTATATTAAGAGTATTAAGAAGTACAGAATTGTATAATGCCAATTATTGGAAATTACACAATTCTCATAACATGAAATAAAGAAATCCAGTAGTTTTATTGTTTGGCAAAGTCATACTTAAGTTATATTTTGTCTTTCAGCCTCATTATATAAGATGATTAGATCATAGTGCTAATCAAAATAAGGTAGTAGTACATGCTATCTCAATTGAGGCCATTTTAATTCTTATTTCATTGGTTATGGATTATAAATTCAAACTTAGGGAACTTGCCAATATGCTCCCTATGAAAGAAGTGGTTGGATCAAAACAAAACACACTCTACAAAAACATCTCAAACATGCATGTATGCTGGGCCACTGGTGATTTTGTCATAGCTCAAAGATGTTATATATGTATATAGGTGCTTCTTGAATATAGAACAATATTGTTTCACAGCAATTAATTTCCTATGCTAAGCCCAAAAATAGCTTTAGGCCTGAGAAAATGTTTTAAATAGTATGCAAATGCTGTGCAAAATACCCACTGATATGAATGCTTACTCAGACATGGAAGCAGTAAGACATATTTGTTTCTTAAAACAATATTATACATGTGATTTCTGTGGTTGTTGGCGTCTTTGGTAGTTTTATTATATGTCTTCCAAAGCTTTGGTTAAAAGGCATTAAAGCCTAAGATGCAATTTTAAAAGCATAATAAATATGTATCGTAATATAGGAGCTGAGTAATTAAAGAGAACTCTAGCAATTTATAATAATTTGTCAATATTATTGCCTTATGTGGAAAAATGCACTGCAGCAGACGTTTACAGAAACCACATATGAAGTACCGCTCTAGCACTCATTACAGTTATTTTTACAATATCCCTGTAGGTTACGTGCTATCAATCCTAGTTTTCATTTTGAGGTATTTAAGTGCCTTATTCAGTGCAGATCACAGTTAAACCTTGCTATAACACATCTCGCTCTACTGTCTACGGAGTGATGACACATTGGATATGCCCCACTGTGAAATCAATGCACATGGAGCTCCCTAAAACACAGTCTCTAAAGAGAATGCTGTGCTTAGGGCTAAAACCGGAATTAATTATTAGTTATTTGTTATGTCATCCATTTTTACTTCTATGTAGGTAGAGCAGCCGCCATTCAGGTGCGAGTCTTCTTTTGGCTCCTCAGCTTTCACAATGGAGAATTAACTCTGTCCACTAATAGCTGACTGTTGAAGCATGGGGGGGGGGGGTCTCTGAATTAGCAATATAAGATCTCTGCTCTGTGGGTATTTGCTGGAGAAGAGAAATTACAGTGATTTATTGTAGCAATAGCTGTCGATAGCGTTCCATATCTTACAATGTACGGTCCTTGTGAGGATTCATGGGACAAGATTCACTGAGGTCTTAGAAATGGGAATAGTTAGACTTTCCTAATTTTGTCTTAACTTTGGGGACTCTAAGTCATGTGACTGGGGATCTTTCTCCCTCGACAGTGATGGTGGGAAAGTTCAGAGCAAATTTGCGGCCAAGTGAGTGGGACCTGTGACATGTGCTTCACCCCTGGCCTCATTTTATTTCTCGTACCGTTAACACACTTCCCTGCTATTTCCACAGTTATTTATATTGTTGTACTGTTTGTATTTTAAGTTGTCTAAACATGTCACTAGTATAACTTTACTCAGATTCATTTTACAGAAAATTTGAGGCGGTTTTCTTAGAATATATTTAATACAGTAAAAACATAGCAAAGGGATGCATTATTATCATAGGGAATATGAGTGAATTAAGCAAATACACAGCTATGAGTGAAATACAATTTTTAAAAACTTGGGCTACACTTTTGGTTCAGCATTTTCTTGTGGTCAAAGGAAAAGACATTTGATTAATTACAAAATTTACATTGTCAACTAAGGGAGATTTTTTTAAAGGAGCATATTGGTTCCAGAAATGTCATTTTTCTCCCCTAAAGCTTATGCTGAAAAGGAAGACATTATAATTATATTCAACTCTATTTTTATATAATATACTAAGATAGGATATTGGGAATATCTTATTTTATAACTACAAAGTAAATTGTAGATAAATACTTTGCTCTAATGGTCAAATCGCCTCTTCTTCAAGAAACATAAATATATATGTTTCTTCAAAGTGTTTATAAGCCTATGGGTACACCTTAAGAAAGACCTTACTTTATAAAGAATTTTGATGAACTGCATGTCCTCAAACAATAACATGGTCCTGAAAGGTTCAGGGTACTCTCCATGTTCCATGTCTTCCCACTCCTCATCCCACACTTGAAAACAAACATGCTTGAGACGTGTCTGCATATGGCAATTTAATATTATTCAGTTATCACTTAAAATATGGGGGAAAGTGGACTAATAAAAAAATTTGGAAAAAAAAATGTCAATACCAAAAAAAAAAGTTACATCTCTACTTTTTACCATTCACAAGAAATATAAAAAATATAGAGCAGAATATATTTCTGATGTTGAGAGATAGAAATTCTTTTAAAAATCTATAAAATTGTTATTGATTTTAAGACAATATCAAAATGAAAATATTGATATTAAAATTCATCTAAAACAAAACTCAAAGAAAAATGGAGTGGGAGAAAAATTTGCAACATACATAAAAAAGTCACTGTCTTAGTTCATTTGGGCTGCTATAACAAAATACCATAGACTAAGTGGCTTTCAAGTAACATAAATTTATTTCTCATAGCTCCAGGGGCTAGAAGCCCAAGATCAAGGCAACAGCAGATTTGGTGTCTGGTGAACTCCCTTCATGGTTCATTGGTGTAGTCTTTTCGCTATGTAGGCACGTGGCAGAAGTGGGAAGGGAGCTTACTGGGGTCTCTTTTTTAAGGGCACTAATCCCATTCATGAGGGCTCCAGCCTTATGACCTAATCATCTCTTAACAGCCTCTCTTCCTAATCCCACCACATTAAAAGTTAGCTTTCAATGAATTTTGGGGGGACACAAACATTCAGTGCTTAGCTGTCTCCAAATCAAAGAAGTCTTCTCTGACACCGTCCCTCTCTCATCCTTTATCCAGCTCTCTTTTGCTTATAGCATTCACCGTTGCCTGGCATAATATTTCATATTAACTTATTTGTAATATTAACCATTGCCTGGCATAATATTTCATATTAACTTATTGGTTTATTGTCTATAGTCTCCCACTAAACTATAACGTCGTCGAAAGAAGGGAGGGTTTCCACTCTTCCAGAATATGATCCTGGTTGTACAGGTGAGCACATTACATATTGTATATAAGTTCACCCCAAGTCTTTGGGGCCTTTCTCTATGTTTACCATTTTCCAAACCTCTTTGTAACTCGAGTTCCAGCTTAGGTTTTGCCAAAACGGATACTTGTTGAAGTTGAATGAGGGGAAGCTGAAGCCAGTATTGTTTCTGGAGCAGAAATGGGAAGGCCACGGGTGTCAGTGGACACCCAGGGAGACCTGTTGCTAGCAGTTTCAGAGAGTCCCCTTGTGAAGCACCTGCAGCAGTGCTGGAGACACCTAAGATCATTGGTAGCAGTTTCTGATGTCTCTGCACTTCCTGTTTTAAAGAGCATCACAGTGGCCTCCTTGGCCCTTTTCCTATCGATAGTTCTGGGTTTTTTCAGTTTCCAAGTTCATGTATTAAGTTATTTTTTGGTGTAATATATCTGGAACTCACCCCTTTCTTGTCTAAATAGCCTCCTCAGCAGGCTTCATGTATTCAAAGCAGGGAGGTTTTAATTGGCCCCACTGGTTTCTGATTTTGCTCCCGGAGAGACTGCTCAACAGACCACTCAGACACAGCTTCCCTTTGGCAGCAGGGAAGAACATGTTCTCATGCAGAGCTCCCGCTGGCCAAACAAATGCCAAAAATGTGCCTATTCCTACAATCATTAAATGTACAACTGAGCCTTTGAAACCCATACAGAGCTCTGTAACCATCTTCCATTATGGCTCAGTGATGCTGCAGAGCTCAGACAGAAAGCTGTGCTCACAAGCCTATATGCTCATGCATGACCTTTTCTATCCGCCTCAGAATAGTGGCAGAAATTCTTTCAGGTTGGATGTTAGGGGACACCAGATCAGTACATTTTTGGTATTTGCTAGAAACAACACACACACACACACACACACACACACACACACGTATACTTGAAAGCTGCAATTATATAACACATATGAATATAAAAATTAACATGACCAAAACAAATACTAATAGTTTCCCATGGCTCTACATCAATTTTACCTCCATGCTGATAAAATGAAGCACTATTTACCCAGACGCGCAAGCCCAACAACCTAGAGTCATTTTAAAGCCTCTCTTTCCTTCCCTCCTTCATTTAATCAGTCAATTGTAGTAGTTCTACTTCTGAAATAAGATTTCTCAAATCCACGTGCTTCTTCTGTTCTTTCCTCTTCTCGTTTCACGGCTTGGGTCCCTATCGTCTCTCTGTGAGCTTACTTTTAAGTCTTGTCCTGGACTCCCCACGGCTGTCATTGCCTGTCTTTTACAGTGATAAGCCTAACTAATAATAATAATAATAATAATAACAATAACAAATACATGTATATGCATATGTATGCATACATACACACACATATATGGCTAGTTGGTAATCTTTAATTTTTGGGTTTAATTGCAAAAATTCTGGATCACAGATTCCTTTTTAAAAATTGGACAATTTGACTACCCTGGGTCCATCTTTTCATATAGCCACAGGGCATGTTTTTAGATTGCTGATGAGTCAGGCGGTCCTGGTGGTGCCCTTCCTCTCAGGATCAGCTGCCAGTGCTCATTCTTTATACTTATGCTGCCATTTTTCTCCCGGTAAATTCAAGAGGAAAGAAAAATGTTTCCTGCACAACAGACACATTTCTATCAAATGATAACAAATAAAAATACACCTAAATTGTAGCATGATACAAAGAAAGTTAAGGGAAACCATAAATCTCTTGGTGAATGAAGGATATCCCTACACATTTACTACTCAAGCTTAAAGCATCCATCGTTGAGATAAAATTTTAGGTGTCATTATAACACCTGGGGTGTAGGTATTTGAGCATCAGACTACTGCTCCAATTATAATTCGTTATCCATACTAAAGATGTGCATAAGGCTTTCTGGGTTAAACACACCCATTCAACACAATACCACATTTGATCCTCACAACACTGCCAAGAAGGGAGTGCTGAAGACGTAGAAAGTGACAGTCAGAGGAGGTGATTTGTGTAAGTGCACACAGTTCATGATAAAGGAGGGAATAAATCTGTGTCTTTAGACCTGAACCTTTTCTAACCCAGGGCGTCCACATCCTGTACCACCTCCTTATAACGTGATTTAACCTATTTCATTTGCTCATCATCTTCACAACACTGACAACTCAAGAGCTCTTCAATCTGAGGACATGAGTGTATTTCTGTACATCACGACCCTTTAAGGAGACAGGCCGGTTTAATGGAAATAATTCAGTACTTGGGTTTACATTCCAGTTCTAACATCCTACCCTCTTCTGTGGAAAACAAAACATAATATAGGTTCATGAATTAAACTTACTTTGCAAGGTTATAGAGAGGGATAAATCAGATAATATATATATATATATGAAGTGTCCAGCATAATAATTGTTGGTGCTATTCCTGTTTCCTCTTTATAGCTAGCCACCTTGCCTCCCCACCCAATCCACCTCGGGCAAACACCTTCCATGAACCAGACCACTGTGGGCTCCAACAATGTCCAATAATCCTGTAGCCATATGTCCTACAGTTTTTGACCTAGGGAAAAAAAAAATCTCAACAAGTAAAAGGTATGAAGTGATATATGAGAGATCTTGGCTGTTTATTCTCCATTACCAGGAAAAATTAGAATTTAGCTCTAGGTATCTCTCAGTGCTAGCAGCAATACTTTCCTGTATCCTGAACGAATCATAGTGGTGTCTGAAATTCAAAATTTATGACACTTCTGATTTCCATTATCGAATCAAGTGCTCATTAAAATAAAATTTTAGGCACATAAG
Source organism: Rhinolophus ferrumequinum (assembly GCF_004115265.2). Classification (NCBI taxonomy): domain Eukaryota; kingdom Metazoa; phylum Chordata; class Mammalia; order Chiroptera; family Rhinolophidae; genus Rhinolophus; species Rhinolophus ferrumequinum. Next base: position 19,345,794 of record NC_046309.1, read on the forward strand.
GTACAAGGGCATTCTTTATTTCTTTATCTGCTCAAAACAATTGAATTTTAAATTATTTTCCTCACTGGATCATGTAGGTGAAAAGAGGACATCTCACTTTCAGTTTCAGGTCCAGTAATTTGCTGACCCATTTATGGAATTTGTTTTGGAAAACGTGGGCCACAATTAAAAGTATTACAGTGCTTACCAGAGAGGATGACGGAATTGAGGGAAGGGTAGACAAAGCTGGTGCATGGAATTATAAACACGGAGATTTGTAACACTTTTATTTTACCAACAAAAAACTATACTTTTTGATCCATACTCACAAAGAAATTAAGAAAGCTAATCATTGACTAGGACAAATGTATTTCATATCTTTACACACTGGAACTGAATTGGATAAGAGTATTAAATTCATTCTGGAACTCTCTAAATTAAAATAAAAGCATCTAACTTGGAAGACTATGGTAAACAATTAAAACTGCATTTTTCTTTTTCAGAGCTCTAACTTGAGATGTCACTATGTGTTTGCAATTTCTTTGCAAACTAGGTGTGTCAATTTACTCCTATTTTTCTTCTCCCATCTAAAAATGCAAATGGGCAAGGTACATAAAAAGTCTTTTGGAGAGGAAAAAAACCACATTTCTCAGAGAAGATTTTGATTGAAAATAGCCTGTGCTTATTCACCAAGGAACATTCTCAGGAAGATTTTTTTTTTTTTTCCTCAAACCCATTTGGAAATGCTACCTTAAAGAGCGATATTTCAGGAGAAGCACTTTCTGAGCTGACAAGATGCCACTATCCCTCCTCACTAAACACTCTACTTTTCATTTCTTGCTGTGACAATGGTGTTCAAGTCTCCAAGGTGGTGCTTAGGCTGTTCTCAAACTAGTCCATCAATTGGGAAACCTTACATTCTTTTCTAAAGAAACAAATGAAAAGTTGAAAAGGCTTTTGAGCTTGAAAAGAACAGTTTCCACCAAATCATGCATAGATATGTTTCAGTGGGCATGCTAGGTTTATCTAATTTTATTACTCTGATGGAAAATGTAGAAATTTCATATGAAGTAAACTTAGCATTTAGGTTTCCAGATACCACTTTATGTAATATAATTGAAAACAAAAACAAGTAGAGACTTTGTCAAAGGCCAAAGTCTGGCAGCCAGTGCCTGGGGTTCCTGCTGTCTTCTCTAAATTCAAGGTGCCCTAGTGACCTAAGCATAATGTGCATAGGAACCATGTCACACACACACGCACATCCTGTAACCACAGCCAGCCTCACCTCACTCACAGAGCCCCGCCACCTTCCCAGGTCACTGTCTAGACCTCACTCCCTTACCACTCTCCTTGTAGGACCGTCCATCTCATGCAGGCTGGTTTTACAGCTGATAAACCTCAGGAAACCTACGAGCATGAGGCCTGCTACTGTGCTAGGAACCTGAAGCACCATCTTATGAAATGAAAGTCTGTATGCTTTTTTATACGTTGTGCTAGTCCACAAATATTTTTATTTGCTTGGTGTTTGCTTAGATTTTGTTTGGGGTATTTACTTTCTTTCACTGATAAATTTAAACATCAGCCAAACGAATTAAAATCTAGCAATTAACTGCACAATTACTGTCAATAATCATTACCTTTTCATTTTTTAGAAATTTTCCTTATCTTTACAACATAGTAATATAGTTTACTTCTTTTTCATCTTTTTACTTTTTTTTAGATTTTTTTTCAGATGTACAGGAAATGTAGTTTTTAAAATTTTGTTCCGGATGTACAAGAAATGTAGTTATGCTTTCTAAGGCACAGTTGCCCTTGAAGCATTTTCCTTTTGGTGGCTGAATATTGCAAGGCAAGATGGGTCCTTTGCAGGAAGTAAGTAAGTTCCTAGCACCTTTCTTTCCCTGCTAATGCCAGGGTGTTTCCTATGGCTGCCTCATCTTCCATGCCCTCCATTACCACGCCACAGACAGGACAGTTGAGTTTTCTTTTTCCTTTCCTCTACTTTCCTGTTTTCTTTTCTTGTGAAAGGCACACTTAACACAAGATCTACCCTCTTAACAAAATGTTAAGTGTACAATACAGTGTATCATCTATAGGCATGATGTTGTACAGTAGATCTCTAAAACTTACGCATCTTGCCTAACGAAAAATTTATACCCATTGATTAGCAACTCTCCACTTTGACCTCCCTCCAACCCCTGCTGCTGCCATTCTACTCTCTGTTTCTATGAATTGGACTATTTCAGATACCTCACATAGATGGAATCATGTGACGCCTGTCCTTCTGTGACTGGCTCACCTAGCATAACGTCCTCAAGGTTCATTCATGTTTCCACACATTGCAGGATTTCTCTCTTCATTAAGGCTGACTAATATTCTACTGTGTGTAATGTATATACCCCATTTTTTCTTTAATCAATTCATCTTTGATAAACATTTAGGTTGTTTTCACATCTTGGGTATTGTAAATAATCCTGAAATGAACATAGGAATTTTAATATTTCTTCAAGATCTAATTTCAATTATTCAAATGAGTACCCAGAAGTGGGATTGCTGGAACAAATGGCAGTTGTATTTTAATTTTTGAAGAACCTCCATACTGTCTTCCATAGCTGCTGTACATTTCTGCATTTCCACCAATAGTGTACAAGGGTTCCAATTTCTCCACACCCCCACCAACATTTTTTATGTGTTTTGTTTATAACAGCCGTCCTAACAGGTGCAAGGTGATGCTGCATTGTGGTTTTCATTTGCATTCACCTGAGGATTACTGACATTGAGTATCTTTTCATATATATCTTGGCCCTTTGTATGTCTTCTTAGAAGAAATGTCTATTCGAGTCCTTAAGCCCACTTTACATCTCAAGGATCTAGTAAAAGAAGAACAACCTAAATGTGAAATTAGCAGATGGAATAAAATAATAAAGATTATAGCAGAAATAAATGAAATTAGACTTTTTAAAAATAGAACAAATAATCAGTGAAACGAAGAGTTGGCTTTTTGAAAAGGTAAGGTTGATAAACTGTTAGCTAGAACAGCTGAGAATAAAAGAAGATTATAATAAACTGAATGAGAAATGAAAGAGGAGATACTACAATGAATAAAAAGGATCATAAGAAACTACTAGGAACAATTATACAGCAACAAACTGGGAAACCTGGAATAAATGGATAAATTCCCATTTATCCATACAACTTACCAAGACTAAATCATGAAGAAACAGAAAATCTGAACAAACCAATGAGTGAGGAGATTAAATCAGTTATCAAAAAGTTCCTAACACAGAAAAGCCCAAGACTAAAGAAATTCACCAGCAAATTCTACCAAGTAATTCAAGAACAATTAATACCAATTTTCCTCAAACTCTTCCAAAAATCCGAAGAGAACACTTCCAAACTTATTATATATTAGAAGGCCAGCAGTGCTCTGATACCAAAACCAATGAAGGCACCAGAAGAAAAGAAAACTAGAGGTCAATATCCCTCATGAAGACAGATGCAAAAATTCTCAATGAAACGCTAGCAAACTGAATTCAACAGCACATTAAAAAGATCATACACCAGGGATAGTGATTCATCCTATGAAAAGCAATTAATGTGATATACCACATCAACAGAACAAAGGTTCAAAATCACATGATCCCACTAGATGCATAAAAAGCATTCTTTATGCCGAGAATCCAAGGTGATTCTAATTGCATTTCTAGTTCCATAAAGTGAAATGTACTGATGCTAAGTGTACAAGTCAATGCTTTTTCACAAATGTATATTCTCATATAATTATCACTCAAATCAAAGATATAGAACATTTTCATCATTGCCAAAAATCCCCTTGTGTTTCTTACTAGTCATCTCCACCGATTTCCATAGGAAATCATCGTTCTAATTTTTATCATGATAGATACATTTTGTTTGTTCTAGACTTCATATAAACAAAGTCATATAGTATAAATGTTTAATGCTTGACTTTTGCTCAACGTGCTTCCTATTGCTGAGTAGTATTACATTGTTTTGATATGCCAATGTTGTCTATTCAATCATACTTTTGTTGGTGGACATTTCAGTTTCTTGGTTTGGGGTACTATGTGTAAAAAAGCTGGTGGAAGCATTTATGTGCCCATCTTTTTTGGAGATATGTTTTCATTTCCTTTGTCCATCTCTGATTCACGTGTGAGTTTAGTCCAATGACACTCTCCCTTCCTGCCTACACTCATACAACCCTACGGTTTCTATTTTTTTCCAGGGTAATGTAGGTTAGCTTTTGATACACTGTAGGGAAGATGTTGAAGAAAATTTGTCTTCAGTGGTTGATGTGAGCTTTTGTCTATTAGCTTTTATCTGTTCCTGTATGTGAGGTGATTTCTGTGCTGTGATCAGGGGTTGAGTAAATTCCCCCTTTGGTTTCATTCTCCCGAGCAGGGGAGATACCAGATGATGTTGCTTTCTGGGTCTCATTCTCCTGAGCAGGGGAGATATGGGATGAGGTTGTTTTTCTGTTCCCCTTTGGTCTCATTCTCCCAAGCAGGGGAGACATGGGATGAGGTTTTCTGTTTGGTCTCATTCTCTAGAGTAAGGGAGATATGATGTTTGTTGTTCTGTCTGTGTTGTGAGGTGATGGTTAGCTTAGGGTTAAAGAAATTCTTGATCAGGGGTTGAGAGAATTCCCTCTTTGTTCTGTCTGTTTCGCCACATCAGCAGATGAAGTGAAGAAGTAACTGAGTTATATCAGGATGACGTGACAGGCACATTGCCAGGCTTTGGAAGACCTTGGGCTGATGGTCCCAAGCAAGAACAGTAGATATTGCTTATCTGGGTGAATAGGCCCTTTAGCCAGATGGGCAGCATTCATATCAGTAACTGCCGGACCCTCTCAGAACTGGCCATTCCCGGAGGGGGAGGCAGGAACAAGAAACTTGGCTCTAAGGTACATCTGAGAAAATACATAAGACAGACCTCAGTTGGCAGTGTTATTAATTATTATTGTTTCATCATTTGGTCATTTTGTCATTGGTGATTTCTCATCATTCTAACACTGTGAAGACTTTCAGCAACATGCAGCTTATGACACCAGGGGATGTCCTGACTTCCAGCCACGAACCTGGTGAGGGCTGGCTGGTTCCCGGCCTCTCCAGTGTTGTTCCCCATGGTTAACCTTCTTGAGAACTTGTTAGCATCTAGAAAAGTTGTATGCAGCTTGCAGCTTACAGCATCAGAAGACGCCTTGACTTCTAACAACAACAACGCCAACAGCAGCAGCATTCTTGGGAACTAGCAAGCAGTGGTGTGGGAGATGCCTGAGTTTCTCTCTGCTACAGACCTGGCAAGGATTTGATTTATGACTTGTTCAGTGCTGTTCTCTCCCAGCTTGGTGAGCTTTTGACATCTACTGTAATAGTTACTATCCTAAAAAAGCTCAGTACTGTTTTTTGATACTCCTTACTGATGTTATTTGCATATTTAGCCAAGTGATTTCTGATCAATAGTAAACATGTGTTGGGATCCCTTAAACTTATAAGTGTGTGCACTCCTTTGATGTGAGATTGGTAGCAATGTATAAAGTTTAGTCTTAATCACCTTTACTTTCTGTCATTAGCACATTCTATTAATTGCCTTTGTCTTTTGCTATTGCAAATTGCTAAATAAATTGATTATTGATAAATTAATTCATTAATTTATCAATACTAGCGTATGTTCCTCCTTCCTTTCCCAGCTCGTCATTACATACACCTTTTAAAAAAATGGGATGAGATTATTTTCATAAATTAAAAAGGCATTCATTTAAATTGATGTATCTTGTCCAGATAACGATTCTTTATAATAAGGTCACACAGACATGGAAAGATGAAAACCAATACAAAGAAAGATGAATTTATTTATTCACTCTGTTTAGTTGTTTATTTATTCAACAAATGTTTATATAAAATAGTGCCCACTTGAAGTGTGCTAGAAGATGAATTGGGATTCCAAAAACTTCAGTTTATAATTAATAGAAGCTTATGTTCATATGAAAACTAATTCTAAATCAGAAAATGCAGTGCAAATAAAACTCACAATGGCTGGCAGGTACTATTATATTTCGCTATAGTACCTGGTTGATTACATTTTTGTTTTTGAACACTTGATTTAGAATTTTAAAGATATGTTTGCAGTAAAGATGTGCTCTGTATTTAAATGGGTCTCCCGATTTTTGTTTCTTAAACTAATTGTTGAGTCTTTTAAGGCCAATCAATTTTTTTATTTTTATAGAATGTGGGAAGACAATTTGAAACAATCAACTCTTCCCATTGTAGAAAGCAGCCAAACTTTTCCCTTCAATTTATAAATGGGAATTCCTTGGCAAACGATGTTTTGCTGAATCAAGGATAACTATCAAAGTTAAGGACAGTGATACTTTAATAATAATTCCTCTATTTACATGTCTGACAAAGAAAAACATAAACACACAGTGGCATTTTCTGTTTTTGTTGTGTTTGAAATTTAAAACAAATTCTCGGCTCAGATTTCTAACTAGTTGGTTGAAATATGGAGTTGCCCTGAACCTGAGTCAGCAGCTCTCTCTTCCCTTCCTGTGGCCGGACATGGTGATGTTTTAGCTGATACACTGTCATAATGCAAACACCAAACGATGGGCACTGATGACCCTACTTCTACAGTACTGAACCTACTCTCTGCTAAGTCATTTTGATAGAATTAGATGTGGCAGGTCTGGCAGCATTCAGGTTACTGGCTGACATTCATTCAACCATGTTTTTTCCTTTGCTTTCTTTTCTATGAGTATCGAGCTGCCAGCTATAGAATCCGAGAATTAAAAGAAACAGGATATAGCTATTCTAAATGTTTTACAATCTTCCTATTATGCTATTGATATCTTAGAAACTATTTTTAAGATCAGATTTGCTTAAGTGTTTAGAAAAGCATCAGAAAACTGGAATATCAAAACAAAAACAGACTCACAGAAACAGAGTGGGAGGACTGGTAAAAAGGGAAGGAGGAATATAATCAATAATATTGTGATAAGTTTACACAGTGATGGATGATTACTAGAATTAGTGGGGTGATCACATTGTAAGGTATAGAAAATGTCGTATCACTATATTGTATACCTGAAATTAACATAACCAATATAAGACTGTATACCAACTATACTTAAATAAAAAAAAAAAAACAATTACAACAGTTAACCCAAAATATTTGTTTGTTGATTATATTTTATCTCCAACTAGTGCCTATTTGTTTACCAGTTCTACATAATCTCATTTTTGATTTATGCATTAATTACATAAAAAAAAGGTTTAAAGATTTCCAAATATTTTTCTGACAAAGATCCTGTACCTTCTACTTTTCTTCTGCATTTTCATATCCCAGGATAATTTAATTCTTTTCTAGGGTATGATGGTTTGGATACGATGATGTCTTACTAATGGACATCACCTGGTTTTGTTTTTATGAATGAATTTTAAAAATCTGCTTTGAAAGGACACCTGTCAGAAAGAAAAATTAATTTTCTTCAGTCCTAGCTTTGATTTCTTAATTCCTGGCCATATACAGTCTGGGGCATTCACACATTTCAGAGCCTGGTGGTGTGGTTGTTATTATACATTTGCTTCCAACAATGCTCCCTGAAGAATATGAGCTACTGTACTGGCTGACCAAAAAGAACTAAATGTTATAGACATGAGTACTTATTTTTCCCCATAATGGTGAAGCCACAAAAGAAAAATAAATAAATAATAAAACTTCATAATGAACCCAGAACAAATACAGGCTATAAAGAAAACTAACATAAAAATACAAGGAAATAGATATAGAAAGAAAATAAGACATATCCATTCAGAGCATAGGTAAAACATCTTAAATAAATTGGAATTAAAATCTGCTAGGCTAAAAAGTGACTTTTTTGAAGAAGCAATAATAATAATAATAATAATAATAATAATAATAATAATAATAAAAGTTTAATTTTTTTCTGACCAGATTTCCTTTTTCTTATATAAAAAAATTAGCTGTTCATTTCAGTCAAATGGATAACTTGAAGGGTCTGTAGACAGTTCATTTTATATTAACTGTTTGTGGGATAACTGCAAACATCCAATACATTAAAAAATAGCATGAATTCAAACTTAAAAGAAACAGAAAATTATTCAAGGGCAGATCTCTAGAAAATAAGGTGGAGTCAAGTATGCTTCCAATGCCATCCATTAGAAGTTGATTAAAGTGACTAGCGAGAAATAGAATTAGAGATGGGATCACATACTAGCTTCAGTTAGTGTTGAATGAATGAGTAGGAACGGTGCTAACCACCATTGAGAAAAACATCTGCTTAACACTGTACACATTGGGAAAAAAATGGTGGAGTACACCAAGAATTCACACAATATTCTTGTTCCTAAGACTGTAATATAGCATTGACAGATATGGAAAGATTTTGAGCAAACCCAACTGATTCTATTAATTTGGAGAAGCAATAGTTACACATATATTTCACAGATACCATTCCTTAGAATTTACTTGAAGAAGGTCCTATATTATTCATAAAGAATGTACAGAAAAAGGTCTATAATTCCCCAAATAAGCAGCAAAATAGAACATAAGTAGGAAAATTATTGCCTTTGAGGTTTTCAGATGAGCACTGAAACATGTAGAAATACAAATGTTTAATTGTCATAATGATTCTCTTTTATAAATATAAAATTTTAATATAATAAGTCAATAACAATACATAACGAAAAATAATTCTAATGCAATTACAATAGACTGTTTTTCTCCAAGAAAAACTAACAGATTGCAGTAAAAGAATTATAAATGTGTTTCTTATTTTCCTGAAAGAGGAAATAAAACACAAACCACAAAGAAAAATATGGAAAACTAAGAAAACCTCAATTAAGCACTGCAGTTGAAAACACAATACACAAATAACAGATCAATCATAATTTTATAATAAATGTAAATGAAATAAAGTAGAATATTTACAATATAGACTGAATTATAACTTGCATAAACTACAAATTACACAAGAGAAACTTTAATGAAAAAAGATAAAATACGGGAAACAATTTTAGTTATTCTAGTGTTAAACTATTACAAAACTAGGGGTTGTATTTAAAAAAAAGTATAGGAATATATATGAGAAATATGAGATAATTAATGAAAACTAAAACTATTTAGTTTCCTGGCATATGGTAAGCACTAATCATTTGTAAGCCATAATATTATAACTGTGTATCAGAACTAGAGGACCTCAAAGAAAGTTTAGATATTAGGAAAAATATAACACACACAAGTCAATATTGTAAAGATGTTATTTAGTTTAAAATTAATGTGAATATGTCACAATCAAATCCCAATGGATATTTCTGTTATTCATTTTTTGGCAGTTTTGAGGAGTAAAATCACTCTTTCTTTACCACTTAAACACAGAAATTAAAATATGACAACTTGATCACTTAAAATATAAAGGTGGCATTCTAGAGCTTGTTTGTTTTTGAATTTTCCATTCTCCCCCCTTGAACTGAGCTAATTTATCACTTAATGGAAAATGGAAAAGCTTCATAACTGGGGAGGTAGAAGTTGGTAAGATGAGGTCATAAAGGAAGGACTTGTACCTTCTCACAATTCCTTATTGATTAAAAAGTGAAAAAAAAAGTAATACTATAATGAAAGAATGGCAGGCACCATGTTTGCCAAGTGATAAAAGTTATCATCATCAATCATGTGACAATTCAAAAATCATATGCTTCCCAAGACGATGCATGCAGTAAGAAGCAAAAAACATCACCTCTGGGTATTTCTATAAGAATGCATGATCTTTTTCTATTCATGAGAAAACATTACAAAAACCCCAAAACCCCAATATAGTAACTTTTTACAAAAAGAAAAGTAAAACCTGGTCTGTACTTCTCAAAATTTCAAATTCTTGATTGACAAAAAAAGAGTGTTCCAGATTAAAGGATACTAAAGTTTAAGGGTATGATAAGTAAATACAATATGTTCTACTGGATTGAATTCTGACCAGGATTTGGTAGTCCTATAAAGAAAAGATTGTTAGTGACATTGAGTGTTGATACATTATATAACAGTATTCTCTCAATGCTCTAAAAATTGCACTGTGTTTAAGCTCTAAGGAAATATACAGTGAACTATGAAGTAGGACTGGAGTTTCAGTTTACAATTTAGCCTCAAATGGAAGAGAGAGAGAGAGAGAGAGACAGAAAGAGAATACAAATGTTTAAAATGTCAAACATATAGGTAATAGACAATGTATGAATCTTACACAAATCAGGATACTAAAAATCAACAACAAAACTAAACATTTTTTTAGGACAACTGGGGACATACCAACACTCGCTGGATATTTAATGACATTAAAGTATTATTGTTTTTTTCCTTACGAATTTGGTATTTTTTAAAAAGAAATTTATCTTTTAGACATACACACTGAAGTATTTATAGTTAAACTTATGATATCAGGCCTTTGCTTCTAATATACCCAAGAGATTTATTGGGTAAAATATTAATGGAAATAAGACTGGCCATTGCACAATAATTGTTTAACTTGGTGGTAGTTATGTGACAAATTATTTTGCTTTTTTTTCTTGCTACTCATACATTATAGTTTTCCATAGTACAAGTTTCAAACATTTTAGGAAATTTCTTGTTAATCCATAAAGAATATGTTTACCAGGAAAAACTGTTTATAAACCATCAAATGACATACCAAATAAAGATTTTATTGAGAATCTACTTTAATGCAATAGTTAATTTACATACTAAAAACGGTGACGGCAAAAGCAATCTGATTTCGAAAACTTCTCTTTACACTACATATTTCAGAAATACTCTTTTTCTCTCCTAAGCTTTTAAAAGTTCACAATGTTAAGAATACAATTGTTCTCCACTTTTTGACTGTGCAATACCTCCTGTATTCAACTTTGGGGCACTTAGTTGAATATTCATGGAGGGTTGGGGAAGGGGTAGTGCTAAGAAGATGGCTCTCTGTGGGTGAAACTTGATTTTAAGCAAACTACTGAATCATTATTATATGGCCTTTTAACCTTATAAATGAGGGTTGATGATCTATAGTGATTTAATGGGACAAATTACATCAAAGCAAAAAGAGAACTGAGAATGATTTATGATACTGAAAACCACAAGATAGGATTCTCTCAAAATTCATTTCAGTATTTTTTTTAAATTGCACACAGGGATTTTCCCCCCTACTTTTTGAATCCAAGATAGAATTTGAAATGACACAAATTCATTAGTACTGAAATCAAGGCTATTTGTGGCGACAGCATCCAAGCTTGCCTGCTCACTCATTACTCAGTAACATCCTACAGAACACTGCATTTTCCCAAATACTTTCATGCTTTAAACTGTTTTCACATTGTATCTCTCTCTCCACACATACACATCACACATGCTCTCAAAGCCCTATCGTTAAATGTTCTCATTTTGTACGATTAATATGCTATTGTGAATTCAGGACTGAGATATTAGGAAAACCATACAGCAGTAGATTTCTCTGAAAGTGCAGCAATCTAGTATCTGTCTATGTTATTCAACGGAACACACTTGCACCTTGAGAAAATGCTGTCGCTTCTCTACTGCAAGGCTCCAGAATCCTGAGACACGTTGAGACTTGTTAATGCATTCAGTGGCATATCATTGATATTCAAATAAAGATACAAGTGATATTTTTTTCTGTATTCCAAACTGGATAACTGGATCTGATATGCTCTTACATGGGACACTTATTTTGTGTCATTTTCAACCCTATTGTTTATCATTTCCCCCTCCTATCCAACTAACACCTGTACTGTTGACTCCAGGCTTCATTGGAGCCATGGGATCTTGAGAAACACAAACCTCATTTGTTCCACAAAATTCTCCATCTGAGGACATAAAACTTAAGCAATTTTCAATAAAATAGAATGAAAATATTATTTCCCCAACTACTCGAAGCAGGGAAATTAATGGACAATACCCATAGGTGAGTTCAGTAAAATTTTGAAATTAATCAAAAGTCCAATATTTCAGTACTCTAGTCAGTGAAAGAATAAACAGTGATGCATGTCCCAACCTCACAGGTACAACAAAGAGTTAAATATGAAAACCATTGACATTCAAAGAGCTCTGAAGAATTTATTCATTATGGCTGAAATAATTCACTTTAGAATTCAAAATACAGTCAAGTTCATCATAAAGTTTGCGATTAGCAGAGCATATCATGGAGTGAGCAGAAATTCTAAAACCAGAAAATTATATGATAAAAGCATATATACTAATATAAATATAATGATGTAACACAGTTATCCCTTAACATAAGTTATCCCTTAACATCACCATTTCTAAATCTGTCCACCACGTATATTAAACATCAAATAGACCTTTAATTATTTCACACACTTGATGAGGATGAATGAGGTCAATAAATTTTATACAATAAATGATACCAAGTATATAATCATAAGCAGGGAAACAATATATTATGTAGAGAATTATGCGCAAGAAAATTAAAATAAAATTATTATTTATTTAAAAGTATTGTTTTTCCAAAAGGTTAGGAACTTAGTTTATTCGGGAACATTATTATTTCTAGGGCTGCTTTAACTGAGATACTATTTTTACTCAATGTTTCTATTTCATGGATTTAAAGAGGGTATAATAACTGAAATATATAACCACACATATTAATACTTGATTTTAGAATGATATGGTCACATTCAACCAGATAATTATTCTCAGAATAATCACATATAATTTGATGGAGTATTCTCTGAAATGATACTCCCTATCTCAAAGGATACTGAGAAAATTGACCAAAGCATTTCCTGAAACAACTGAATGCCAGAAACTAAGAAAAAGGGTTTGCTCTGAAGAAACAAACCAAAACAGAGCAAAGCATTCCAAGTCTCTATCAAACAAGAGCTTTTTGAAAGCAATTCTACCCGACAGCTTGCTCTTTCTTTGCTGACAGTTGTATAGACTTTGCTGCTGGTGGTGACTGCTAAACTGCCTTTTGGGACATTTTCTGAAATTTGCTATGTGGAAACTCTGCCATCCTGAAATAAGATTATATAAGTTTCTCTTTGAATTGTGGCTCACTACCAATGGAAGAGACTTTCCCTTGTGTGATTACTTCAGGGGCACTGGAACGAACTGCCACAAATTCAAAGGTTATAAAAAAATTATGGAAGTAAATCTTGCTATTTAAGAAACTTCCATTCCCCTCTGAATATGGATTTTTATGTTTCTCACATTAAGGGGATACACAGTTAACGTTTAAATAGGGTTCCACTTCAGTGATCAAGGATTCTTCATAGAAAATACAATGGTTACATTTATACGTGTTTTCTTTTCTAGAGGCAAATAATCTATTAGGTTGGTGCAAAAGTAATTGCGGTTTAAAAAGTTAAAAATAATTGCAAAAACCACAATTACTTTTGCACCAACCTCATACATCTTTTCCTTTATTTTGACATTTTTTACTGCATGTTATTTTTGACTTTGGAAGAATTACACTTTGGAGATAGAATTATTCCAGGTAATTATTGTACTTTTGTAGTAAATATAGGAGTCCATTTTGTGCTCAGTTACTGGGGCCAAGTTTGAAATAGGTATGAGGAATATAGTGAATAATACATGTTTTATCCCATCTGTTTTTGAATATAACTCTTAAAATACATAATGTATCGTTAAATATTAAGTACAAATAAAAGGCAAAATATATAGCAACACAAAATATACCAATATGTAATACACAAATAAACTTCAGCTATTGTAAATCTTCACTTAATCTTACCTCATTGATTTAAGTTCTCATTAAGAATTCATTTCCTGTCCTAGTCTATCATTTCTTTTACTTTCTGCTCATTCTCTTTCCTTTTCCTTTCTATCTCATTCCTCTCCTTTTACTGCCTTTCCTCTCCTTTTTCTCCACTGGCATAGTAGCCAAATGAACCAAGGGTTATATCTGAGTTCTATGCAGGCTGATGCTTTATTTAATTCTTCCTGCATCAAGTCCTAGGGCAGTTTTGGTATCAAAGCATTTTGACTATAGGCTTGTTGACAAATGTAAAGATGTTTGACATTTTCCTTAGTTAATTCCTTTAAACATCTACCTGGTTAGTGTGTATTTATTTGTATATGCATATATGCAGAAGTGATATTAAACATATTTAATAAGGGAAGAGACGATTTACCAACAGGGTATTAATCTTTTAATAATTAAGTCATCTTAAAGCCATAATAATACCCTTGTTCTAGAGAGGATTTTGACAATTTGTTCCTACTTTCTACTAAGCTCAGTAAATTTATTTTTCTCTAATTATAAAAGTATATTCAGGAAAACATGCTTCTGTAGCACAGAGATGTTCTTCATTTATGTAGTGAATATCTTACCTTTATTCCACTTTGAAATCCAGACTTTCTGCTGTGATGGATGTCATAAATTTATATGTATACACTTTTGATTTAATCATTTCTGTCCTTCATCTTTTGGGGTGAGGTTGAAAAACATTCAAATCAAATTTGTAAGTTATGGACAGCTTTGGTTAAAAAGATCTCAAAATAGTTCCACCTGATAATAAAACAAAAATACAAGGACATTTAAAATTGAAGCATGTTTTTTCATCATTTGCCTATTTATTTTTTGATAAACTAGTGTTCATATTTTCAACCAATTTCAATATCAACTCTCTCCCAGATGGGAGTCTAAATTCTATGGAGACGGAAAAATTACATATCTTATACAGAATATAAGAAAAGTATGAATGTGATACATAGATTTTATTATTACTATACAAAGTAATTTATTAACAATGAATTACATAAGAAAAATATTACTTTATAATAAAAGTTGAAAGGTGTGAATAAATTAAACACTTTATAAACCTAATGACTTAGTATCAGATCATCTAAGGCATGAACTTTAACAAATATAAAATGAATCAGACATATCATATCATTGTTGAATAATTTTAAATATAACATAGTGAAAATAGGAGGTAATAAATAAAATCATAGAGAATTTGAATAGTTCAATAAACCAAGTTGCTTTAGAAGTATTAAAATATGCATATATTGTGTCACAAAAAAATCTCAATAAATTAGAAAAATCCACACTTATGTAGGCCATATTTTGTCTTAAAGAGTTCAGGCTAGAAAATAATTTTAAATAATACCTGAAAAGTCTCCACTTAAGTGAACATTAACTAAAAAGATAGAAAGCAAAAGAGAGGGATAACATTGTTCCAAATAACTTGTGGGTTAAAGAAGAAAAGACCTGAAATCATAAATCACTTTGAAATGTCTATACTAAAAGGCTGAGATATGGAGCTGAAGAGGTGGTGGTGAATGAAAGAGAGACACAAATATTCCGACATCCTCACCACAAGTGAAGTTAATGTATCTGACTGCTCTGACCAATAGAATACTGCAGAAATGAACCTGAGTCAATCTGGCATTTTTACTTCCTATCATTTGGAACATTTCTTTTTGGGGAGCCCAAGCTCCATGTAAGAAGACTCATTATGTAAGACGACCATGATGCAAGAAACAAAAACACACAGAGAGGTCTTAAGGGATAAGATGCCACATGAAAACAGAGACACTAAGTTGCCAGTCCTGAGTACAGAAGCTATCTTGGAAGGTGACCAGTCAGCTCAGCCCTTATTAAATTTCTAACCAATAAAAGCACAACTAAAATAAATGGTTGTTTTAAATTGCTAAGTTTAAAGCACAGAGAAGCTCAAAGCAAAAATAAATTTATTACAATAAAAGACATATTAGAAATAAGTTAATTTATAATCTATTTCAGGAAAGGCGAAAAACAGGAAACACTAAAAGGAAATCTTTAATAAAAATAAAATAGAAAGGATGTAAAAAATAAAACTTTGAACATTAAATGCAATAGCTAAAATTTTAACGGGTTTTCTTTAAAAAGGTTAATAAAATAAGATTAGCCTGGTGACTGTGAGCAAGAAATGAAAAGATACAATAGCACTAGAAATGGTCATCCCTACAATGAATAAAACAATTCTAACATAATTTTATTTATCAATTATTTGCAATACTTTTTAAAAATTAATAAATGTTCTTTATATTTTAAAAATTAAACTCAAGAATAAAAAATCTGAAAAGCCCGTATCCAGAGGAGAGATATACAAATATTCCTTACAACATAACAAACTCCTAAAAAAGACAGTACTGGAAGAAATTAATGGACAGACACACACACAACTTGATAAAGGGAAATAACTAAAATTCTATAGAAATTAATAATTGATTATCAGAAGCAGTACCTATCAAGTCAACTATAGATCATACATTCTTACTACTGCACCATTATTCCACATTCTACTATAAGGTCTATTAAGTAACAAGAGACGAAAAAGAAATGACTATAAATAATGGGGAGGAAGTGATACAGCAAAAGTAATTCCATAAGATAGGATTGCCTACATAAAAATCTTGAAGAGTTAAAAAAAAGAAGCAATATAAATCAGCAAAGTGACTCAACACAATCCACAACAGGCAATACATCTCACTGACAACAGAAATGTTCATTAATAATGGTAACAATACTAAGTATAATTTCAAATCCTAGTTAAAATTGTAAAAACTCACTAGGTATTACACAAAAATAAATCCAATATGAGATATACCAGGGTGCCAAAAAATGTATATGCATGACTTGTATTCATCTTTTCTTATGGTATATATTATTACAATTTTAATACAGTTTTTTCCTTTCTTCAAATGTGTATACATTTTTTGGCATCCTCTGTATAAGAAATATAAAATTAGAATGGTAATATTACATATTATAAAGATATTGGTTCTTAAACTTATTTACAAATATATGTAATCCCATTTGTCATGAAATTATCAAATAGGTTCTAAAACTAATATAGAGGAAATAATGTAATGGAAGAACAGCAAGACATTTTCCAAAAGAATATTAAACTTACTATGTCAGATAGCAAGATGTAAATCCGTAATTATTTTAGAAGAGTGGTATTAGTGGAGAAAGTGATAAACAATAATAGAATCAAACCAATTTCTTTTTTTATGTGACAAAAAAGATGTGAAAGAAGTGTTAAACCATTCAGATTGTTCTGAATCACCAAAACAACTTTATTACATCTTTTGAAGTCTGCATGTCAATCTCTACCCATCTGCTTTCATCAAGCTTATCCATCTGCAATCCTGCAAATATGCCACTATCTGTCCTCTCTCATCCAACCATAGCAAGACTGCTACTTAAAAGGCACTACTGACAAAGGTTAGAAACCCAAGCGACAGATTAAACAGTGATGTTTTAGTGTAAAACTAAAATCATGAAGCAGCTGAATCCCAAACATTTTTGGTATCAAAAAATGGGTTTATCAAAAAGTTCTGCTTTATGGGGAAAACAAAACAAAGCTATATTACATGATTTCTGTACAAATCTAAAGCATTTTTCTTATAGGAAATATAGTTTTAATTACAGTCTCATAGGAATGTTTGTCAAATGCAAAACTGGGCAAATGTTTATGGGTGGTACTGTGCAGTGATTAAAGCCATATACGTACACTAGCCTAGAAACAAATAACTTGGAAATCCAAATTCAATATAAATATCTAAATTTTACAATTAGAATTTCAACCAAAGAGTTTGCATATAGCTCTGACATAGAAGCCTACTCCCTTAGCCACACACACATGCACACATGTACATACCGGAATACAGAAACTAGTGCAATAAAAGTGCCATTTAATCAAATTCATTTGGGAATTTCAGGTTTAAATACATATAAAGAAGAATATTTTTTACAAGGTATCTTAATATCTCAGGAACTTTAATATGTTAACACAGTTTGTGCATTACTTAAAAAAAGAGTGTTTTTCAACTATAGTTATTCATTTTCCTCAAGACTAGGCTTTGAAAAAGATGACCCAATGGTTACGGGTGCAGATATGAAAGTTGTAAAGTTTGGAATAAAATTTTAGTTTAACAACTGATAAATGGCTCTGTTTCCTCGATTTTAAAAGAGGTATAATAAAAACTATGTGACAGGATAGTTTTAATTCTCACCACAGAATTAAATGAGAATTACAGATAATGATTGTGAAGCTTTTGCTCAGTATTTGGCCTATTATACTCATGATTATTATGAAATATTACTATGGACATTTTATAATTAGGAATTCCTTATATATTGGTCCTATTGCACATATACACAAAATATAGCTAAAATTATATAAGTATTTGTATAAAATGTGAAAGGCTTTAAATACATTAAATTATTTAATTCAGAAACCAACTATTTGAATTACTTTTATTATTACAGCCTGAATGTACTATAAAGATACTGAAGTTTAGAGAAGTTGTAACTTACCTAAGATCAAGATCTATTTGGAACTGCTATTCACTTGTAGTTTACTGACTACAAAGCCCATGTTATTTCCACTATATGACTTTCAATTACTTAAAAGTCATATAAGCAATCACATACATATACAAAAATATCCAAACACTTGAGTATACAGAATTTTACTGCAAATACTTTCTGACCTCCTTCTCCATTTATCTTCAATATTTATGAAATTTTACATTTTCCATATGATAGATAGTATACTTCTTTCTTCTTGAATGAAAGTGACGTCATTTGATGTGATCTGAATACAAAACTTAAGGTTTATAACAAATATATCTGGTTAAATATTAGCTTTTTAAGTCAGTAGTCTAAATGATGTATTTGACAAGCTCTCTTTTTAATTTTTATTATATTTATTGGGGTGACATTGGTTGGTAAAATTATCTAGGTTTCAAGTGTACAATTCTATAATACATCATTGATATATCGCATTGTGTGTTCACCACCCAGAGTCAGTTCTCCTTCCATCACCATATATTTGATCCCCTTTACAATCTTCTACTACACCCGCCTCTCCCCTTACCTTGTGGTAACCACCAAATTGTTTGTTGTCTGTGTGTATGATATGTTTGTCGCGTCCGTTTGTTGCTTTCAGTTTTATATCCCACTTGACTAGCTCTTAAACCAAAATGAAATTTATGTTAACAAATTTGTCAATTTTTATGACTTAAAGAAAACAGGGAGTTTGTATTGCTGACTTAATCCACTAAAAAGAGAAGTCTAATTTTAAGTGTCAGTCAAGTCACATAGAAAATCCATTTTAGGTTTTTCGAATGCTTTATCTTTTTTCGAAAATAAAAATGTTTCATAAATACATCACTTGAATATAGAAGTGTTAATAGGTTTATAAACAGACCGAAAAAGACATTATAATTAATTTAGTTTCCAAACTTTTTTTTAGTATCACCAGCCAACTTTATATAAAACAACGTGTAACATGAAATGAGAAAGTCAGGATATTCTAACCTAGTCTTAGTATCAGCAATCTATAACTTTGTGACAGGTGTAATTGTCTCACTATTACATTGCTTTGTACACCTGAAACTTTAAAAAAAAAAAAAAAGAAAAGCAAAAGATGCAAGTGTTGCTTTCCTAAAGAACTGTTGGGAAGTGAATGTTAGGTTTTTTAATCAGATTTATTATAATTCAGATACTATAAAATGCATCCATTTGAAGTGTACAATTTAATATTTTTAAGGAAATTTATGGGAGCAACCATTGCCACCTTAGAATTATAGACCATTCCATCACTCAAGAAGTTCCTTTGTATTCATTTGGTCTCTCCATTCCTGCCTCAGCTCAGGCAACCCCTAATCTACTTTCACCTCCATGGATTCACCTTTTCCAGAAATTTTACATGAATGGAACCATACATAGGCTTTTGTGCCTGGCTTCTCTCAGGGAGCATAACATTTTTGATGTTCATTCATGTTTCATTGTATAGATATACCGAAGTTTGTTTATCCAGTTACTAGTTGCCAGGATTTGGGATTGTTTCCAGTTTTTAGCTATTCTGAATAATGAATGATGCCATGAGTATTTGCATAGAAGACTTTGTTTAGACATGCGATTTGATTTCTCATGGATTTAAGATTGAAATAAAGTTTATATTTAACTTTTTAAGAAACTGCCAAAATATTTCCCAAAGCTACTGTACCATTTTACATTCTCACCAGAATTGTATAAAGGTTTGATTTTCTCTACATTGTTGCCAATACTTGGTATCATTATCAGGCTTTTGATGGATAACTATTCCAGTGGATGTCTAGTAGTATCTCATTTGCATTCCACTAATGACTTTTTGGGCAAAATGACAAATGAGTATTGATTAATTATGTTGAGCAACATGACATGTGTTCATTAACCATCTTCTTCGGCGAAATGTGTAATATTTTGCCCATTTCTGCCTGTCATCTTATTGAGTTGTAGAATTTCTTTATATATTTTGGAAATACATCCTTTTTTAGATATATGATTTGCAAACGTTTTCTCCCAGTCTGTAGCTTATGTTGTATTTGCATAATGGTGTTTTTTGAAGAAAAACATGTTTTAATTTTAATGAAGTCCACTCTGGTGTTTTGTTTTTTTTTTAATGGATTAGTGTCATATCTCAGAAATATTTGTTGAATGCAAGGTCACATTTTCTCCTATGTTTGCTATTAGAAATAATATAGTTTTAGCTCTTACTTTTAATATAAGATACATTTTTATTTGATTTTTGTCGATGGTGTTGGGTAGGGAGCATAAATTCTTCCTAGTTCTCTTTTATTCTTCTTTTTAATAATTACCTTGGGTATTTTAAAGTATCTTTGTGTCTCCTTCCTGCCTGTGTAGTAGTAGCCTCCCGGTCAGCCATAGATACGTAGAGAGTTTACCAAGCACCCTCACAGCTCTTTCTTCTCAAACCTAGAATGTGCCTGTTAAATTTCTGGCTGGTCAGCCAGTTTGTTGCTCATACTAAGAATAACTGCAATCTCAGGTTAGATGTGTCGTCACTTTTCCCTATTAATATCCTACCAATTTTGCTACTTTTCATGGCAAACACAACCAGGCATGACTTTTGTGCCCTCTACTAAAAAGTCAGATCTGTTCCCTTTCAGTGAAGCAATTGACTTTTATGGGTTGTCCTGCCCTGGGAGCAGTACTGTGTCTTGATTTTGGGGATGGGGGTGAGGAGAGGGGTTGATGACAGAAGCCACAGGCAAAGATGTCACAGATTCCCACTGTTCTTGTACAGATTTGAGAAGTCTTTCCTGAATAAATACTTCTCAAGTGTTGCTTATATTTAGTCATGTTCCAGAGCCATGAATCAATTGTTAGCGCCAATTGTACCCAGCTTTATAGTTGATTTAGGGAGAGAGGACCTTCTGAACACTTCACTCCACCGTGTCTAGAAAACCTTGCATACTAAAAGGAAATGATAACAACTGGGTCCAAATTCCCATGAGCATTGGAGCAGCGTAGCCCCAAACTATGGATGGGACAGGATTCTGTGGGCTCCCCAAGTAGTTATGCAGTTCCTTCTGCTTGTTCTCTCTTGGAGGGAAGGTGGCACGACACCCTAGAGAGGCTAGTCCTAATCTCAAGAGTTTTCAGGGCTGGGCAGTGGACTGGCCTCCATTTAAAAGAAGCAGATGGACCATGAGCATATCAGTGGTGACAATTCCTTCCAGATGTTTGTCTGACTTTACAGAGAACAGAAGCCTGAGAGGAATTAAAATAGAATTTCTTCCCTCATGAAGGTTTTGGAGACATAAAGCAGATTAAGTATACTTTTAAACAAACAAGAAATGTGTCATTTTTACATCCCAAGTTGGAAGAAAAAGTTCATACCCACTACCAAGTGGAATCCCTAAATATAAAAAGTGATTTTTATTAGAATAGGTCCAGCTTGTAAATTTAATGTGCTATTTTATTGGATAAATCTGGTTTATACACTTAAAGGTACAACTTTTATACACTAAGGAGTTTCTCAAGAGATAAGATATTCTTTAGATATACATGAAAGTGCAGATCCAGGCTTGAAGATAATGGAAAGAGTAATAGAATTGACTGGCCTTTTTTGGTTGGTAGACCATGGAGAACATTCTGATTCATCATGCTAAGAAGTTGCATTTTTAATTGCTCATGTGTGTACTCTTCAATTAGGCTGATAAAGCAGCTTGAAAGAATAATAAGACATGTTTGACTCAAGTCAGATCATTAACAGTATTGAAGAGATGCTTAATTTTCATGATAAAGATAAAGATTTAAGCACAAGTCTCAAAATTCATAGCTGGGAAGACTTTCTAAAACCCAGAATTATCCTGACATGATAGGCTATGCATTTATTTGTCATTGCACAATTGACTGTCAGGCTGTGACCAGAGCAGGCACCCAGCAGATGTGCTGGGACTGTGCCTGGCATTTTACTGAGCCTGGCATTCGGGATTTGTAGATGGATATCACTTCTACATTTTTACATAAGTAGATGTGTGCTGTACTGAATTTTAATAAGCCCTAATGCAGAGCTACAATTGTCCCTAATCAATGGGATGCTGACAACATATACACACAAGTGGAGACAGTGCTATGCTCAGACATTTGCCCCTAAATTGAGAGGACCCAGCAGTACCTGGGTCAGAGCTGGCCCACAATGTGAGAAAATTAATACAGAGCCAATGATTTAAATAGAAATATTTGACTACCCTGATATATGTTTAAATTATTAGTTATTATTTACAGAAACCCTGATGATGGTTTTCTATCTGACGAATTTCTACCCAAATCTCGTACTTCTCATAATAACATCAGAAAATAAGCTATCCACCCTACCTCCCCAAGCTAGTCCAGGTGAAAGGAGTGAGGCCCAGGGAGGGAGCCCGGCCACAACCATTTCAATCAGAAACCTTAAAGCTTTTTCTCGGAGTCAGAGGGAGCACTTCTCTTTCCTTCCTTGTTGTTGTCTCTACAGATTCCGACCTCTATCCTTTGCTCTTTAAAGAGGCAGCTAACAAGGGGCATTTATTGGACACATTTCTGTGTGGTTTCGCTGTGCTGTTCAACATCATACTCCCTGTCTACACATGACTATTCAAATTTAAATTATCATTAAATAAAGTTTAAAAATAAAGTCTGTCAGTCTCACTAGCACACTTCAAATGTTCAGTAATGGCAACACAGAATGCGTCTGTCATTGCAGAAGAGTCTGTCGGATTGAAGTCCCTTAAAGTTTTACAGAGTATGTATGAAGAATAAAGAAATATATATTTTTATTTACTAAGAGTTTGTACATTACGCAGATTTTCTTTTATGAAAAATTATTAAATTTAGCGGGGTGACATTGGTTAATAAAATTATATAAGTTTGACGTGTACAATTCTATAATACATTGTGTGTATATTGCATTGCGTGTTCACCAGCCAGAGTCAGTACTCCTTCCATCATCATATATTTGACCCCCTTTCCCTTCTTCTACCTCTCCCCATCCTATGCGTTTTGTTTGTTTTGTTCGTTCATTCATTGATGTTTTAAATCCCATGTGTAATTTTAAAATTAGACATAATAAGATTGGTTGTGAAGACGAAACAGATTTCCTTCATGGCTCCTTTTATCATCTATTGTTGTCCTGGAAGTATATATTTTAAGATTTTCATATGCAATCATCATTCCCCTGTAACCAACACGTGTGGTTTCAGACTTCATGTTAGGCTTTGGGACGCAGTGATTGAGATGACAAATATGGCCAAGGTCCTCACAGCGATTATAATCTAGCAGGACAAAATAGACATTCCATAGATTTTTCCTCCTTCTTCCTCACATTAGCTTCCTAGTTCCTGTTATGATTTTTCCTCTCTCATAATGTCAAGGGCATTTTGATGGTCACCCCCAAATAGAAAGTCTTTGGCACCACCATAGGTGCATTCCCTAATCTCAGGCAGGGCTGTAATCCTACCAGTGGCCTGGACCAACACACATGATTCTTTCCCTCTCCTTTAAGGTGATCTGGGGGAGAATAATCTTCAATTGTCTTCATACTCTCTTTTATCTATCCAGAAATTGCAAGTTTTAAATATTTCATACCTTGAAATAATAGATTGTGTGCCTCAGCTTATCTGAAACAGAAAATTACCCTGAGATAGCTTATGTACTTGTTCCTAGGCCCTGATGAATGTTAAAAAGGCCAGACAGGCCCCTAGAGGGACTTCTCTCATCCACCATTGGATTAAAGAAGAGAATGACATGTCTCCACTCATTATCTACTCCCAGGTATTTTCAGAAATGACGTTTCAATGATGCTTGCAGCAAATCCTGTGGTAAGTATTTGGCTTGGAAATTCCTGACTCAGATCTTGGCCTAAGATCCAACGCAGAACTCCCACAGCTCCTTGGGTTTACATATTCCACTCAGCAAACAACAAGGGAGTTGATGATTATGTGATTGCAATTTTCCCAGCCGGTTTTGCTGATGAAACACCAGGTCCAACGTCTTGTAACGTGTAAAGATTTCTGTTTGTAATTTGTTTTATACATTTTCACTTAGAGCATACATGCTAAGAAATCATTCTCCGCTGAAAGAAAAAAAAAACGGAAATTGTTTCAGTAGTGGTTTTATTACTTTTTTTTTTTTCTTTTTGTTTGTTTGTTTTGGGTTTATGTTTTATCTCCTGCCTTGTATTCTTGTGGATAGAGCAACTTGAGTCAGCAGTGTGTAGGCAACTCAAGGAGGGCATGCTTACTGAGATTCCTTTTATGTTCCCCTCCAGGACAGCCACCTGCTTTGTCATTGGAAAAAAAAAATGACCCATGGGGCAGCCTGACAAATACCTGGTTGCTCAGCATAGCTGTCTGTGACACACTCGTAGCTCTGCTTTAATGGAGGGCAAAAGTGAAGATTAAAAATTCATTGACATATCCCTGTAGAGCCCAGCTAAAAGGCAAAGAAAGACCTTCACATCATAAATAAAACATTAGCAGAGTCAGTACAGGACAACGGGCCTCTTTTATGATTATTATACCTCAATGGTGCAGGAAAACATGGCAACGTGAGAAAAACTATATGTCAAAGCAATATCTGAGTCCCTGATGTATCACTGACCCAACAGTCAAACTATTTCAGTCATAAGTTTCTTTGTAGTTTACCCTTTGAACCAGAATAGTCTCAGTTAAATCTGTGTCCAAAATTCTAATATCGTTAGCACATGATACATAATTTAACCTGAAAGGAATGCTCCCTTCTCTGCCATACTGGAAGCTCGTGGTACTGCTTTCTCTGCCATCTGGTAACGGTATTAGATAAATTAGGTAATATCTATTTTCGGGTCACACACGACTCCAAGATGATGAAACTCAGAACAACTATTTCACTTGCTTGTGATATGTGCGTAAGAAGGTCTTGAGTCAGTGGTTTGTTTGAGATCCATGGTGGTAGTAGCTGGGCATCTGGGGCTGGTGGACGCAATTCCAAAATGACTTTTTCACTCCAATGTCTGGTGCCCCAATTCTCCTTGGTCCCTTTTTCTCTGCACATGGCGTTTTACTATCCAAGGTCTTGCATATCCATGGTCCTTTACTGTCCCCATGGCTTGTGCTTTGTACCATATGGTGGTTTCAGGGTTGTCAGACTGCTTATACATCGGTTTGCTTTCTCTAGGTGAGTGTCCTAAAAATCAAGATGAAAGATGCAAGGCTTCTAATAACCCAGCCTCAGGACTCCCAGGACATCACTCTGACCCATTCGATTGGTCAACCAAGCTATGCACCAGATTCAAGGTGGGAAAGAACAGACTCCAGATCTGGATGGGGGAATGGTACACACATACAGGAAGGAAAGGACCTGAGAAAGGCTATACTGAAGATAAGCTGCTGCAGATGTTTCAAGATATGTCACCATCAGAATATCCTTTATATGTAGTTTATGGGCCTGCAGTTATTGTTGGCTTCATCCCTTGGCTGTATGTTCTAAGATACTTTGATTTTAAAGAAGTTTTACAATATCATGTTGTTACAAGCTGTTTGCCATCATGAATTCATTACCACGTTGTGTTCTCCACTAAACTTCCCTGAATAGAGCCTCAATTCAATGAACAAGATTTATTGCACATCTATTGTGTATCACTTTTCTAGACACTGGAAATAGTGCAATAAAAAAAAAATCCTTCTCCTGGAAGTTTGATGTTAGTGGAACAATAAACGATATAATGTGTCAGGGGTGACAACTGTTATGGAAAATAATAATTCAATTGTTCAGGACATTGGACTCTAAGCCTCTTCAGGGCCAAGACATCAATTGACTTCAGCCTGTAATCAGCTTATTCTACTTTGTTCAGCAGCTAACTAACCCACATAGCTGATGTAATCACTGGAAGAAGATTATGGCTTGAAAAGTGGTGCTTAATTTAGAGACCACAGGCACGTCTGAAAACTTAATGGACACTTCTTTCCAGGAAAATTCATATATGCCCTTTTTGTTCTTTGTATATATATGATTTAAGAAGTTCATATATCTCTTGAAACTCTTCCAGTATCTTTCAGGCACAGGTAAAGAATAAAGAGTCTGAGCTCTAGCTGAGTTTCCTTTATAACAATATTGTAGCAGGCATCCCTAATTAACAAAGGGATATTGATTTTCACTAGATTCTATCAGTGGGATCATGTGGATAAAGGTTTCACACAAATTTGTGTGTGTGTGTGTGTGTGTGTGTGTGTGTGTGTGTGTGTGTGTGTACCTCACAGCTCAAGAAAAAGTTCCTTTGTTTAGTAAGGTACACTTTATTTCATAAGACTGCAGTGAGGTTCTAGCTCAGTGAAGGAGATAATAGTATAGGTTGTGGGATGGGCTTCTACATATTTTCTTGATGTTAACTTAATGAGAAGGCATAAAATGTCAATAATGTAGGTTTCATTTGGATACAAATTGTTGTCTAATCTGGTCCTGCTTGTTTTACACACACACACACCGTGTTTTGCCGAAAATAAAACCTAGCCGAACAATCAGCTCTAATGCATCTTTTGGAGCAAAAGTTAATATAAGACCCGGTATTATACTATATTATATTGTATTATATTATATTATAGTAAAATAAGACCAGGTCTTATATTAATTTTTGTTCCAAAAGACGCATTAGAGATGATCGTCCGGCTAGGTCTTATTTTTGGGGAAACATGGTATTTTCACTGCCTTCTGTCTTCATCTGCAAATATATATGTTTAAGCTGCCATTTATTTTATATATACATATATTATATATGTATATATATATATATATATATATGAGACAGAGCCCCCAAAAAATGTATTCACATTTTAAGAAAGGAAAAGACTGTATTAAAATTGTAATACTCAATATATACTGATAACAAAAGATAAATACAAGTCATGTGTATATATTTTTTTGGCAACCCCGGTATATATGTATGTGTGTGTGTGTGTGTGTGTGTTTCCTAGTGGGCTGTCTTCATATTATTTATACTACTGCAATATATAACCATATATTTCAGTATAGATGAAGCTTTTTAGCTTCTGGATGCCGTGAGGGCATCTTAAAGAAAAACTTTTCTGACTCATTTTCTTTTATAAGAAATATATAATGATTATACATTTATGGGATTTTATTTTAAGCTAACAATTTCAATTAGGTAAAATGGCAATTTACAGATATTTACCTATTAATACTTCAGGCATGTTCTTGAAATCATTTTTATAAATCAATATTTTATTAATATAATTATATTTCAAACAGTCTATTTGAGATGTTATTAAAAGTAATTCACTGAAGAAAATTTCTCTCATAAGAACAGACTTACCGAAATTTAACTGCTATCCCCTTGATGCTACTATTATAAAAATATAGATATCCATAAAAAAGTATTATTTCTTATTTTTGTCATATTCTGGAGAACTTTGGGAAAAAGCACACCTTGTGTGCTTTACAGACTGCAGTTACCCCCTTTAAGTTAAACAGGATGGTTATATATTTCTAAGATAAAATGCTAACCGATTTTACCTGTGAGTTCATGGAAATTAATGACAGCTTAACCATATATTGGCAGATCAAGACAGAAGACAGTGAAAAACAGCTGTTGCCATATTCAAGGGGTGGGAGGTCTTCAAAGGAAAAGCCGTGGTCCTTAAAATGGGAATAGAACTGCAGTGCACATTTCATAGAACTGATGGTGGTACAGCTGAAGTCCTCTGTTAAGCAATCATACAATATAGAAGAACTTATTCTTCTACTTCAAGTAGGTGTGCACCTCTGGGGGGACATTTAATAGGAACACCTGTTATACTCTGAACTAATTGTTGCCGAAACTGTTTTGTAATAGAGACTTTCACAGCCATGATAGACTTATGGCTTAAAGGGATCTTAAAATGTGAGATTATTCACATGGTTAAATCACAAACTAATTAAATTCCAAATATGGTCAACTAAATAGCACTTAATTCGGACATGTGAGCTATAATATTGAAAGACAGCCTCTAACCTTCAAGAAATAACTTATGGCAAATAATAGCAATAATGGTGATATTGCTACTATTAATACTAGCAGTACTAATAATGAATTACTACTATAGTAATAGTAACAATAATTTTGCATAAGACTCCAAACTACAGACATCAGGGTAAAATATTCATCTTAGTTTTCAAATCATATATGCAGACGTTCACAGTATCACAGCAACACCTACTTGATATGCTCTGCTAAAAGCTTTTTAAAATTTAATTTCACCAACTTCTAATTTAGGTTAATTTTCCTGTAATCTCTAAGTTTCTTTCCACACATTTTAAAGTATATTTTCATGTACTACCATTATTTTCCTGAAGAAAATATAAAACAGAAACCATAAAATTTATGCAAATGCTCATGGTTTCTTTTCCGAAATATACTTCGGAAATAGTAAAAAAGATGGATAGAAACAGCATTGCATATTTGGAAATTCTCTCCTCAAATTATGTCTGTATGTCACCACAACATCCAACTCTTATCTCCATTTCACTTGTGGGTTCCCAGGCACCCATTAAGATGTTATTATTACTATATTAACTAAAGATATATAAAGTTGTGGAATTATGTAAACACAGCCATAGAGAAGTACACGAGGAGACAAATAAAATTATGCTTGTTTCTATTGATTTATTTTACTTTTTTTGTAAGACTAGTAAGTCTGCCTTCAAACGATACTGTACACAATTTAACAACATTTATAGTTCTGAAACATTGCAATAATGAAACATAACTTAGTAAACATGGAGAAATATTTGCACTGGTCATTTATGTGTCAAATTTCTGCCCATGCCATTCACAACACCTCCTAGATTCAAGACTACACCTTGTTGCCTACTTCACACCTAGTTATATTAGATTCGCAAGAATAGGATACTGTTCTTTTCGGTAAATGTTAGTGCTTATGTAACTTTTCCTATGAAATGGAATCAGAAGTTAGGAAAAGTTCTATGTGAGTCATTTTTCATATGGTGTTTTTCATTGCACTATTTTTTTCCAGGAAAGAAACGTAAACCTGCTGTCCAGCTCATACTGTTTGATTCCAGAAAATTATGCAACATCCATTCAGAAATTAGATGCAGAAATCTAATTATGAATACATCTGACCCACTAAAAGAAGTTTATTTGTTCTGCTATCTGACTGTTTCTTGGGTTCTTTACAAAAAACACTGGTAAAAGACAACCACAATACAACTAATATCTAGTTCACAGGCTGAAGAAAATTGGGAATGAAGACAGTCTCATTGCAATGTGATTTTTCTATATACCAATTCACTCTGTGACAAAATACAATTGTTTTATTTACTATAAATTTCCAACAATAAGATTATAATCTTAATAGCAAAATTTAATAATATATCAACAGAAGAAGAATAGGTAATGATAGTCAATATCTAATTATAAGGGAATAAATGAAAATGTCAATATCTTTCAATTTGCCCAGAACATATTGCTCTTATATTTACAACTAAGGCTGCCATATTTTGCCAAATTTCCCAAATATATCTGACATGAGAACCATGTTTTATCCTTTTGCTTAGCACTTTTTTTAAACATAAAATACGTTTTTTTAACACAAAATACATTTTTATGGAAAAAAATGGTACAGAAAAATATAAATCCCAAATTATTCTGCATAATTAGATTGTGCAGGGGAAAAATTAAGAGATGCCTCAGCATCTAGGAATTTGGATTTCTTTGAAAACATTTGAGTGAACTACAAAATGACAAGAAAACAAACTAATGTTGTATATCCATTTGTGTATACAGAGGGTGCCAAAAAATGTATACATGCATTAAGAAAGGAAAAAACTGTATTAAATTGTAATACTCAATATATACTGATAACAAAAGATGAATACAAGTCATGTTTGATTTCTGCAATTACAAGAGGTGCTCAAAGTGGTTACCATCAGCATAATCTTAATACAGTATTTTCCTTTCTTAAAATGTATATACATTTTTTGGCATCCTTTATATAAAAGATCAGGTGGCATTCATACACAGTGATTACAGTCTTTTCTTTCATTTTCAACCATGTGATTTTTATTTTCTGTTTGAGACCCCCAACATAATTACTGCAACTAGACAAATAAACTGATATTCTGGAAAACTTTTGGTTTAGAAGGCACCTAGAAAATTGGTCATTTATTCACAGTGGACTTTTTCAAAAATCTGACTTACTGCTTATTTGTCCTTCAAAGAAAACGTAAATCATAAAACAGCCTTTAGTTTAAAATATTAATGAGTTTTATTGTGGTAATATCTTCTCTACTATTACCTGAGGATACTT
Organism: Rhinolophus ferrumequinum; assembly: GCF_004115265.2. Lineage (NCBI taxonomy): Eukaryota > Metazoa > Chordata > Mammalia > Chiroptera > Rhinolophidae > Rhinolophus > Rhinolophus ferrumequinum. The sequence goes on from NC_046309.1 coordinate 19,376,466, forward strand.
ACAGAAAGAACACCAGAATTCTCTGTTGTCCCAGCATGCTTGATCACAAACACACACAAACATTCACGTACCAGAGAGAAAGAGACCTACTTATGTATGCAGCAGAATAACATCACATTGAATTGAGGAACTAGTCTCCCGGGACCAATTTTATGCCTTCCTCTACAGCTGTATGGAGACACTTTGGAACATAATATATTCTTTTGAAGTCAATGATCCCTGAGGGTTCAAAGCTAGATAAGAATTTGGCTCTTGATAGAATGGATACATTGTGCAGAATAGAGTCTTTAATTCTAAGCCTCACTGAGCGCACACACACATACCCACATACATACAAGATGAAGAACAAGTGGGAGTAACTCACAGGAGAATCTGTAAAATGATCAGCACCCAAAATATTGATCTGACACTAGAAACAAAACCAGAACCTTAGCCTCCCTTTGTATTAGGGCTGAGGGTACAGAGGTATGTTTATTTATTTGTCTTTACTTGAAAGGGGGAGAAATCATAGGAGGGAAATAAAAGACAAAAGATCAGACGGTTCAAAGGGGTATGGCCACAGAAAAAGGAATCAAGCTTTTAAAGGAAATAACGCTGCAAATTACCATTTTTCTGAAATTCAGTTTCACAGCATTCTGCCTGGAAGCAGTTTCCAAGATGAATCAGATTTCCAAATCAATTTGATTGGAGTAAAGTTGTTCACAGGTTTAACTCAGACTTAGGACCATTCATTCATTATGAATGTGTGTGTGTGTGTGTGTGTGTGTGTGTGTGTGTGTGTGTGTGTGTTCGGCTTCTTTGTAGAATTTCTACTAGTCATATACAAAACACAAGAAAAAAAATCAATTTTCTATGCATAATGCATACATTTAAACAGTGGAAATTATCCATCCACGATAACTGCAGTGATTAGTTCTGATGCTTTTGATTTATGCATTTCTGTCAGATTTCAGTTCATATAGAATCTTCCCTCCAAAAGCAGTGTATGTTTTATGAATTGTTGTACCTTGTCTCAGATTAAGAGGCTTGGGAAGGCACATGTGAAGTTCTTACTTAGCATTACCAACACATATACTGGAACCTGACGGCATGCTAGCAAGGAGGGGCTCTAGGGTTCCTACTCAAAGAGCTTTGTAATTGGAACAGAGTTGAAATTCAACAAACTGGCAACAGAAATAAAGCTTGTGAAACAGGAACCAGGGCAAAAATCTAAGATAAAAATAACATGGTTTTGTCTGTAATCCTCATATCTGAAAGACAAAAGACCAGGGAAAACGTGCTCCAGCAAAGCGGTTCATATACTATCGATCTAAGGAGTTAGAGATGACTGAAAAAGAAAGCTCATTTTGAAAGCAATGTTGGAGCAACTTGAAACAGTCCAGACTCTCTGGTCCTTTGTCGAAAAGGTAAGATGGGTTTTTTTTGTTTGTTTGTTTTTTTTTCCAGACAGCAAGCCAAGAATTATGGAAATCTGAGGATCCTTTGGTGGAAGAGGCAGCAGATGTGACTGCACAGTGATGGATATCTGGGACCAATTTCAGTGTTTCGACTATTGCTCGGTTCCCTGTTATCATCAAGGTGTCCGGCTGTATTTCAGCTAGAATCTTCTGACATTTCCTTTGCAATGCCTAACCTATTGATTTGGAAGATTTGATCCTCTACTTAGAGATATTGGAGATAGGTCAGATATATCATACAGTCTTGGATAGGTTATAGATTGGCCAACTCTTTTCTAGGTCATGAATAGATGTTTTTTCCTTTATTTTTAATTGCTGCCAATAAATCCCTTTACCTTTCACATTTGCTCAACTGAGCTTTTTACTTTTCCACTGCCTTTTGTATGTTTCAACTTCGTAAAGTATGCCTGAAACTCCAAAGTGTATTTCTTTAGCAAGAACCTAGGATTATCTTTGATTTCCATTATATATATATATCCCTGACACAAGCCAGAGCAAAGCCACATATGAGTTGTTTAATATTTGACTAAAACTAAAGCACACTGTCCTGTGTTAAAGTAACTCAGGATAACAGTTTCTCAACCACACCAGTACAAAATAGGGAGCACAGCAGTGAGGCATATCTGGAAATGTTTTCTGAAAATTATTTAATGTCAAAACAAACAGGGGAACATTGTCCATCGGGAACATACAATACTTTACTGAATAATCATGTAAAAATAGATACAAAGAGAGCCATTTTACTGTGCTGTTCAATTAAATTTAGCAGAACATGGGACAAAGGTGATGGGATATGCAAATATCTAACCGCCTTACCACCAGGAGTCACTTTTCATATACAAACATAGACAGTGAGACCATTTCCCTGCCAGCAAAGGATGAGGAAGTTATGTATTATGACTTAGTAGGTAAAGATTTTGATGATAATGAAACCAATAGAAAATAGCATGATGACATCAGAGGACAAAAGGTAATATAACTTTCGTCACATGGAATACATTTTCACATAGCTTCTATAAATAACCACTCAAAAATGTAATTCCTATCATTTGCACTAAACTCTTTTGCGAGACCACACCTTTGCAGATAAATCCTAAGTGAATCTTAAATGGAAGCTCTTCATGATCACGTCATCACCGCTCTCTCTACCTTACCATCCCTCTCATCCCAACGCCAAGTATTATACCCACATTCCAGAAATACCAAGTGTCCACATGGGCTTCAATGCACCAAGTCAGGGAAGTAAAAGCAAAAATAAATGAATGGGACTATATCAAACTGAAAAGTTTCTGAACAGTAAAGAAACCATAAACAAACCAGAAAGGCAACCAGCCGAATTGGAGAAGATATTTGCAAACAGTACCTTCAATATGGGGCTAATATGCAAAATATATAAAGATCGTGTACAACTCAACAACAACAAAAACAAATAATCCAATTAAAAAATGGGAAGAGGAACTGAACAGACATTTCTCCCAAGAAGACACACACACGCAGCCAACAGATATATGAAAAGATGCTCAACTTCACTAGCTATTAGGGAAACGCAAATCAAAACCATAATGAGATACCTCCTCACACCTGTTAGAATGGCTATTTATTATTAACAAGACACATAATAACAAGTGTTGGAGAGGTTGTGGAGAAAAAGAAACCCTCATACACTGCTGGTAGAAATATAAATTGGTGCAGCCACTATGGAAAACAGTATGCAGCGCCTCAAACAATTAAGAATAGAATTACCATATGTCCCAGCAATCCCTCTTCTGAGTATCTACCCAAAAAACTCTGAAATCATTTATCCACAAAGATATATGTACCCCTGTGTTCCCTGCAGCGTTATTCACGATGGCCAAGACATGGCAACACCGAAGTGTCCTTCGATAGATGATTGGAAAAAGGAGACGTGGTACACATATGTAATGGATTACTCGGCTATAAGAAAGGGCGGAATACTGCCATTAGTGACAACATGGATGGCTGCTGAAATTATCGGGCTAAGTGAAGTCAGTCAGATAGATAAAGTTGAGAACCATATGATTTCACTCACATGGGATATAACACTGAAAGTAACAAATAGACAAGACAAACAAAAACTCTTAGACACAGACAACAGTTTAGTGGTTACCAGAGGATAAAGGGGGAGACGGGGTGGTAGGAGAGGGTAAAGGAGGTCAAATACATAGTGATGGAAGGAGAACCGACCCTGGGTGGTGAGCACACAATGCAATATACCAATGATGTATTATAGAAATGTGTACTTGAAACCTATATAAACTAACCAATGTCACCCCAATAAATTTAACAAACATTTTTTTTTTAAAATGCCCCAAGCTGTCTCTTTTCCAATTCCTGTACCTCTGCTTGTGCATAAACATATCCTCCCTCAAACTGTCCTCTTTGCCGGGAATAATTCCTTTTCTTCCTTTGTAACTCAAGTTTGATACATCACTTACCCTTCCTGGCCCCTGAAGCTGGACTACATCACTACCCTTTATACTCTCATAGTATCCTATGCTTGGCTCCATTACACTCCATCTGTTTTGAAAATGCCTTTTCATTCCTCTGTCACCTTGTCGTGATTCATAGCCTGCTCTATGTGCACAGCCTAGCACAGAGCTTCCTACATACTATCCACTCAATTAATATGTTCTGAATAAGTGGGAATCAAATAGGTGGTTAATTGAGTCACCTAGAAAGTGCTTTAGAGAATTCTTACAGTTCTTTTACGGAAAGTTAAAACTTAGAGGGACTTCACTGTATACGTAATTGTCATAAAGTTGCATAATACTGGTATTTATTAATCAACGCTCCTGAAAAACTTCAGCACTTAGCTTTTGATCTTTTTGTTGTTGTTGTTTATCCTAATATCTGAGTTGTATGAATTACCATTAAAATAGTGTTCTAAGATATTTTGTACTATTTCTTTTTTTCATTTGCAATGTTTGTGCACCTTAACAGATTTGCCTTAGGACAAAAGAACAAAGCTCAAATGCTTCATGAAACAAACATATAAACCTCTCACAGTGGGAATTAATAATATATTTTTTTAAAAAATTTATACACAAATCTCTCTCAAGCCCCCACCAACAAAGGCAAAACATTTAAAAAGATAAGTATTTGCTCAGTGCCTAGAAGGTTGGCAAAAAAGTGTCATATTCATCTAAGAAGGAAACACTGTTTCTGAAAACATGCAGACCATTCTGTGCTTTCTCTCTTGCTCCTGAAAGGCATTTCTACTCAGTGGGCCCTGCATTGATTGAAATCAGGATGAGGTAAGTAAGTACGCATATTCCTATGGATGAAAAAGCATACATTTCTGTTTTATGTTTGTTTTTTTTTTTTTATTCAGAAAGTTCTCCATATTTGTTGCCTGCCCTTCCAGATCTGCTGTTTATTCATCTCCCCTGTTGTTTCTGCAGCTGCCTCCCACCAGTGGGCTCCACCAGAGAAGCCACACAGGCTTCTGGATGGAGGCTGCAAATATCAGTTTTCATGGGGTTGGGGAGAGCAAGTGAAAAACGAAAACAAACACAAAACTGTAGGCTTTTGTAAACATAATTGCTAATTATTTAAACTCTTAAACATAGAGTAGTATAAGAATAATGAAAAATTTGGCAAGTGTAAGTGTCCACGATATTAAACTTAAAACAGGTGTTACAGTTTGAGAATAAAACTAATTTGCAATTAGGGACACATCCTGTAGGGACCCTTTTATAAACTAGACATGTAAATCACAATGACGTCTTTTGGGGGACTCACTGTATGCCATAAACACTTCTGTCTATGAATTACTGCTTTCATTTTAATTCACCTTTCTTATTATTATTTAAAACATTTTGAAAGAACGAAAAGCAGTGTGTTTACTTTTTGTCGTAGCATTTCTCCATCTAACCATTCCTGGCATATGACACACACTTAAAAATTCTTGAATGAATAAATAATTAGATGGCATAAATAAAAATCAAAGCTTTATGGCTAACAACAAAATGAATATAGTTTTTAGCTAGTTACTATTGTATTCAGAAAATGTAGTACCAGCATTGCGTTATAGCTGCAGTAGCAGAGATTATGAAATGAATCTGAAGATCAGTATACACCCCTGAACAAAACAATGTGACCTGAAATAAACTGCGTCTCACAAGGGAGAGGCAAATTCTGCTTTGTCCTAAATATAGCAGCACTTCTGGGTGCAAACCTAGGTCTCAAGACGCTGACAATAATCAATGAAATGTGTGTACTAGGGAATGCTAACTGCATTTATGACACCCATGCATCCGTGGTCATCATCTAGGTGAGGAGATAGGAAAGGACAGGCAGATACTGATCTAAATCAGTCAGGAAAAGTAACGGTACTTTTCCCCTGCATTCTAAAAGAATTCATGAAACCAGCATCTCTCAACATCTCACCTGTCTCTTCCTTTCAAATATGAGTATTAACATTTTGAAAAAAAATGTCATTTGTCATTATTAAGAATCAATTTGGTTTAATTGTTTTTTCTTGCTTTTCTGGAAGAAATCTTAAATATGATAAGTAATGGAAAGAAATAACCCATCCAAGGGGTTACTTATTTTGCACAATTTTTATTGTAATAGCATCCATTCACAAATGTCTTGCTTTAAAAATAATGTATGTCTTGCTTTAAAAATAATGAAAGCACATCATTTAAAATGTTTCAGTGCAGAGACAGCAATGAAAAAAGGGCCATTCAAATTAGTCCAAGTAGAAGAAACTCAGAACATTTTTTTCTTGAAATTAGGTATATTTTAGTGAAAAAACAGTTCTAGGGTAAATTTCTAATGGGAATACTACTCAGAGAAAAAACAACTGATTTTTTTCCCTGAACTTATCAGGATCCACCTTTTGTGCTTTATAGTGTTCACAGGACAACAACACAGTCAGTGAACTATTTAATTGAAATGATAGCCTTTCCATTTGGACACACTGATAAGCTATAATGATTGGCCCTTTATTTCCATATCTTTAGTCGATACAGCAAGTCCTCAAATAACATTGTTTCATTCATCATTGTTTCACTATAATGTGATGAGATACCATAGAAATTTAATTCTTGTTCATACCAATTAACCTGTGGTAAAACTGGTCTCATCATATGTTGTTTCGCTTAACGTCGCAGAACCTACAGGTGACTTTAAATGAGGACTTCACTATACTGCTTTAGGGTAGGATGGCAGAGCAGAGGAAAACTGTATTATGATATTAATATCTTAGCACTGATTCAAAACCGATTTTCTCTGGGGTAGAGTGTAGGTACCCTCTGGGATGACAGCTTTCTTTGAGGGTCTACCATACTTGTTCCAGGCTCTTTGTAACTGAACTCCTATTTTGCATCCTGTCTAACCCTTCAGTTCCCCCACCGATCTTGGGCATGTTTGAATTTGAAATGGTCCTTGAAGCCCTGCTTTTGACAAATGAACTCTTTTCATTTTTCTTATTGTTTCTTTCTTTCTTTTTTTTTTTTTACTCTCACATCTAACAGTTGAACCTTCTGACATAACTAGCTAAACTAATATACCCTCGTTATCTGTTTCCAGGTTCATCTAGCCTTTCTTTCCCATCTTCTACTCTATATATCATATTTTTCTCAGACTCTATATTGGTCTGAATAAAACCCTTACGTGAATCTTAAATTCCCTATAAATTTCTGAATACTTTGCATCTAAAAGGTGACTATTACTAGGAGTGACGCCAATCCTTTAATCAAACGAATTTTCAATTCTTTTGTCTTTTTCACCAGTGCACTCCACAGAGTCAGACAGATATTTTAGGACAAAAAAAATTTGACATTTGGACATTTGTAATCATTTTCCTTTTGCATTTTTGTTTTCCCCTAGACTGTGTCTTCTTTGATGCAAATAACTTTGTTTATAGTTTATCAACTCCCTAAAAGTTAGAATTGTGCTTAGCATTTAGTAGCAACTTAATAAAATAATTAATGAACTTCTGTAATATTATCTTAATGTCAAGAAAGCTGCTGTCACCTATGGTAAAGCAAGAGTCTAATTTCTTATAATTGGCAGGTATCAAGTTACACTGTGTCTTCAGATTAATTCAATAATATATTTCAATATACTTGAAAGAGAGGATGGAGAAGAAAAGATAAACAACAGTTTTCCTAGGTACCTGGCTTACATTTTTTTTGTTGATTATGGCATGCTGTTTTTACCTTGTCATTGGGGATATTAGTGATGTCATATCCATTTGATATAAAGCATGCAAACATTAGATTTTTTAATTATTTATTCTGCAAGTGGCAACATTGTAGTGCCACGTTCTATTCTCCGCCTATATCACAAAACCATCTTACAAGCTTCAGATTGCCACTTTTCATTCTGAGCACTTGGAGCTCTCCATAGTGGTGTGGATTTTCAAATTTCTATAAGATGCATCTGAGCTCACAAATACTGCATACAATTTTTTAAAATATAGTTTAGAATGTAACTTGTATGACTCACAAGGCATAAATAATAAATTAGGGACAATGAAGAACCAAAGTACAATGTAAATACATTTTAACTAAATACTATAAACATCAGAAACTAGATAGTGGGATTTTGTAGAATAACTACAAATTTTAATGGGTGAACAAGGATATTTGAATTAAGGTGTTGAATTTTAAGTTTCTCCATTCAATAAGCTTAACTGCTCCTTTACCACTTTACAAAGTAAATCAATACATTTATTCACTACTATAAAAGTTTGCCTTTTACATTGTTTAAAATAAATTTATAATTATTGGTTATTGGTATTTTAGTTAATATTATAATAATTAACACAGAAGCGATGTTAAAAATGAGACAATTCCTTGAAGCCAATGTTAAAAGCATGAGTAACCTTTTAATGCTATTTATAATAACATGGGTTTTTTAAATTAACATCGATTTTAAAAAGTATTCCTTTAAAACAACTAGATTTTAAATACTTTAGAACAGTGTTTTGGTTTTTTTTAAACTATGTATTATCTATTTCTGTATTTTAGTGTACCAGGCATGATGACAGCCTATTAGAGCAGGAATGACACTGTCATCTAAGTATTAAGTTAAAATTAAAAACACAAATGTGGAGACACAAAAAAATTTAAAATGAACAAAAGCCCTGAATCAGCATTGAATGAAAATAGTGTCTTCATTCTAAGTACCCACAAAGCTCCCTTGGCACCTTGCTTACAGCTTTTCCCATCATTCATGTCCTACTAGTGAAATTTCTACTACATTTTATACTTCTAGAAGTTAAAACCTATGCTTGATTTATCCAGTGCAGGTTACTGAGCAAAGTAATCATGGAATTGAAGCTCAGCCAATATCTGTCTCACAAGTGAATGATCTTCAAGTAAAAGAAGCCATACCTCTGGTGGGAAACAAATGAGGGAAGTCTTAGGAATATAAGATTTGTGTTCAAAGATACTCAGGGATTTTCTTTCCTACTTTTGAAAGTTTGGAGGAAAAACTTTAATCCAACTTTATCGGAATTAATTTAAGAAAGGACATGAATGTTTGGATGAGGACAGAATGGCGTGTGCTGAGAACAAAGAGTAGAAGGAGATCATGGAAGTTAGGAAAAGGATACAATTACAAATACAGTTGGTCCTCACGTAACATTGTCCATAGGTTCTGAGACTTTAAATGGAATGATGTATAATGAAGCCACTTTTATCATAGGTTCATTGATATAAACAAGACTTAAGTTCCTATGGCATCTCATCAATGTTGTAATGATATGACATTGAATGAAATGACATTTGACCTGCTGTGCATCTTAGGGAACCCCGATGTAGGGTTGAAGCATACAGTCAGAAGATCTGTAAATAGAATGGAAAACTATAAACTGGAAAAAAAATCAAGAGAAGGATTGACAATGTTTTTCGTTTGTTCGTTTTTTGTTTTTGTAAAAATATTAATGATTAAGGTACTGTGAGAGAGTCTCCAAGACCACCTTCAGACTGGAGGATTTACAAGAAGGACTCACAACTTTCAAAAGTGCTACACTCATAGTTACAGTTTATTACAGGAAAAGGATAGATTAAAATCAGCTAAGGAAAGGCATCTGGGGTGAAGTCCTAGAAAAATGAGACTCAAGCTTCTAGGTTCCTCTCCTGGTGGAGTCACATGGACACACTTAATTCTCCTAGCAATGATATGTAACAACACATGTGAAGGGTTCCCAACCACAGAAGCTCACCTTAGCCTGTGTCCTGGGGCTTTTATTGGGGTTACGCATGTAGGCACACGGCACTTGCCTGACTAACCTCGACTATTCAGATCCCAGCCCCTTCAGAGCAAAAACAGGTGTTTACCATACTTTACACTGTTAACATAAACTATTTGAGCAAACTGCTCAATAAAGGATGTCCCATGTCCTCAGGCATAAAAAATAAGCACTCACCAAAGATTATACTGTGAGCATAAATTAACTGGTCAAATTGAACAGCATGGCCAAGATCTCAGGCATATGAAGATACTGTTTTCAGCCAGAATATCCCAAGGGCTCAGAAGGCATCATCTAACAGCCAGCCAAGGGCTAGTCCTGAAAAGAAGTATTTCTTGGGACTGTGCAGGGTTTGAGCAACCCAGACCTGAAGAACTCTTTCATGAACAGGTGCTTTCAAGAGTGCCCATAAACACAGTGGTACCTCGGTTTTCGAACGTAATCCGTTCTGGAAGACCATTTGAGTTCTGAAATGTTTGAAAACTGAGGCTCGGTTTCCCCATAAAAAGTAATGCAAAATGGATTAATCCATTCCAGACCTTTAAAATCAACCCCTAAAACTGCAAATTTAGCATGAATTTTACTATCAAATGATAACATAGATCCATAAAATTTACGGTGTTCGTAAACTGAAATGTTCGTCAATGGAGACGTTTGAAAACAGAGGTACTACTGTAATAAGAAATAGTCAAGTAGTATCTAATATTAATAAAATCATTGGTACCAGGTATTTTAGATGTTATTCTATTTAATTCTGAAAGCAAAGCACTGGGCATGTCCTAAATTATGAAATACGAAAAGTCTAATAAGGAGGTAATGAAGAAAAATAGAGACAAATTAAATAGAAAATATAAAGTAGCAGCAACAAAGTTAAACATATCAATAAATATAAACTACAATCAGCATTAACATTTGACATCACTAGAATCAAATATACAAACAAAATCTAACTCTATGCTCTATAAAATAAATCCAATCCAGGCAAAATGACAGGAAGATTTAAAAAAAGGATAGAATAAGATATAATAGGCAATTGCCTATTATAAAACAGAAGTCAGGGACAGTGATTTTTAAATAAATGCAAGCTAACATTAACCATATATATGGAAAATAATATTTCGTATTGAAAATGAATAAAATTCACAAAGCAACTATAACAGTAGTGACCTTATATCGCCCTAACATCACTGTTTTAAAATATATACCGGAAATACTGAAAGAAATACAAGGAGAATTTGTAAAATCTTATAATATTATTGGGAGGTATTAACAGGTCCCTTCAGAACACATATGGAATAGGCCAAAACTAAGAAAGGGGAGTGTGATAGAGATTGCTCTGTGTTCACCAAAACTTTACTCAATTCCTCTTGGTCACAGAGCTCTACTGTATTTCACAACTTCTCCCGCAGGTTTTCATGATCAGATAACTGAATTCTAGATGATGAAATGTAGGTGGCAGTGAGGTGAGCTTCCTCCACTCCTGGCTCAAACAAAACTTCAGTGCAACTCTCCACTGACTCTTTTCTCCATCTTCTAATCAAATTAAGAGGTTTAAAGAGCCATACTCTTTATTTAGTCATTGCCTCAACATAGGACTGTTTTCACCATTTATTGCTCATTTTCCTCATTTTCCTTCCTGTTTTCAGCTAAGAAACAATTGCTTCTTTCTACCCTGTAATTCCCCATATTTCTTGAATCTCTCTATTCCTGTTTTCTCTGCTTGCCAATAACTCATATTTGTCTTGTAGCACCTTGCTAGATGCATCAAATATATATATATATATATATATATATATATATATATATATATATATATATATGCACACACAATCACAGGACTAACATACCTTTCTCATACTTTCTCCGCCAGAGTACAAGTTCATTAGGTTTCATATCTGCCTTCCAAGAAATTACAGATGACTTTTTAATACATATTTGCTACCTCATAACTTAAGGCTTCCATCTTTCAATTCTGTGCAACAAGTTTCATCCACACTTACCACCTGCTTAAGCTGGAAGGAATTAAAAAAGGGAAATACGAGTGGTTCAATTTATCTTAGGAAATAAAGGAATTATACCATGAACAGGTAGGAGTAATTGGCTCAATGTCACACTTAATGACCCAATAAAAGATTCAGTGGTAGGTACCATGCTGTTCAATTGTCCAAATATATCCAAAAGGAGCCAGTAACTGATTTCCCATATTGCAGTGAATGAATACTATAGATGGCTTATGGATTATAATAGAACAATGATAAGTAGCATAAGTTTTTAATAATGGTAGCAGGTTAATATATCCAAATTAATTGAGTCAATATATCCCAATTGAAAGACAGTAGGTTACATAATATTTAGCAAGTTTTCTAAAATATATTATGCTTCTTAGGGACACACCACGAAAATCCAAATAATTAAAGCCTATGAAAAAGGAAATAAACTTAGAAATAAAATGTTATTCATTTGTCAATTGAAACTTATCTAAAAAGGGAAGCTAAGCTTGATGTTCAGTGTTTTAATCACGTTTACATACATGGTCAAACCTGTAATATGTTAAGAAGCAACCAACTGAAAACTAAGATATCATGTATTTATGTAGGATAAGAAAATAGTCTTGACTTTTAGGACTGGTAAAATAGCTGCAAACACTGTAAGATAGCAAAGTGATATATTAAAATACTAGGAATATGAAAAATAAGGGAGAAATAGAAGAGAGACCTTCCCCATAGCTGAGGACAAAAACCACACCTTCAGCAACTTTGAAGTTAGCGAATGTTGGAACTTCAAGGTTAACCGGCAGTAAATAAAATCACTGAATCCCTTCAAGTCATCTCCCATGCTTCTGCTCCACTGCAGAACTTTTGAGATAAAGGATAAAAGAAATATAGAGGATTTCCTTAAAAATTTCCTCAAAAATATGAATATCATTTATCTGAAGGATATTTTCAGATATATATTTAATCCAAGTTAGAATATTTTGCTGTTTTCTTCCAAATCCACACAAATAAGACAACACCTCCTTTTAAAGCAGAGAGCTAATAATAAATTAGACTTATGTCTATGGTATTAACAGTTGAAAATGTGTACTTTTCTTTTTCATTATGCTCCCTCAAACTGTGTTTTTTTTTTCAAATTGAAATTAACCTACCTGTTCATGTACATTTCTGATTGTTTTTATTCATACAAAGAGCTTCATGTTCATTATTTATTTGAATAGCCTCCCCTCAACCTAAACGCATAGTCACTATTTCTGTCACCAAGAGATACTATTTCAGAGTTGATTGAAATGCTCATTTGTGATATGAGATTACACTTTACTTTTCCTATTTAGTTTTTCATCATTTCCTGAGTTTTCGATCTGGAATCAGTAGGCTACTGATTCACATGCTTCTCTGGTGATGCATCCCGCAGCCCCTAGCACAAAGTTCAACATAAATATTTGCTTTAAAATGGCTATGTCTGGAGTTTTTCTGTATTGATCTTTCTAAACTTGGATCTCTTGTAGGGCTAGTAATGGCAAAGCAGCTGATTCATCACAATTTGAGAGCAACAGAGTTGCCAAGAAAAGCTTTGATTCTCTAGTATCTACTCTCTCACCAGGCAAATCTAAAATTTCCTCAAAAATATATGAGTAGCATTTGTTTGAAGGATTATATTCAGATATATTTTGATCCAAGTTAGAATACTTTGTGCTTTTCTTTCAAATCCATACAAATTCAAAGCCACCAGTTATATACTTTGAATTGCTTATTAAATGTTATTGACATTATGAGTTAAAATATTTACTCAAACTGTAGACACAGCCCTGCATTTGTAATGCTACCAAACACTGAGATTTCTGCTTTCACCTAAACATAAGAAAGACTCTCCATCTCCATTGTGAGGACTCTCCGCTTTTCTGTTCCTCCTGCCCAGAGTCCATCACTGACATTTCCATACTGTCAGATCCTAGACTGGACCTGTGACCACACACGCCTGTTTTACACTTGAAGAAAACTGGTGACCACAGTTTTTGCCAGAGTGGCAAGATAGCAAGCCATGCACTGATTCCTGCAAACCTACATCCACTAGGAGATGGCTGGAAGTAATTCTTTCAAAATCTAATGCCATATGAGACAGAACAGATGACCCCGAGGACGTTATGCTAGGTGAAATAAGCCAGTCACAGAAGAACAAATACTGCAAGACTCCCCTTAGAGGATGTTATCTTAAATAGTCAAACTCACAGAAACAGGATAAAATGGTGGTCTGATGCTAGAGAGAGGAGGAAAAGAGGAGTTGCTGTTCAACAATGTAAGGTTTCACTGATGCAAGATGAGTAGGTTCTAGAGATCTGCTGACAACATTCTGTTTATAGTTAACAATATTGTATAGTTCACTTAATAATTTTTAAGAGGGTAGGTCTCATTTTAAGTGTTCCCACGACACTTAAAAAACCAATTGAATGGAAACCGAAACCCTGCAAGCTTTATCTCTTTTTCGCAGCCTGTAAGTAAAGCCTTCGGCTTACTCTTTTTCCTCAGAAGTTTCTCACCATATGCATTCCAATATATGTTTTCCTAAAAATAACTTCCCCTTGTATCCTAGCTCCTTTCTTTCTCAAAACTTGCAACTTTGATATCTGCAACTCTCTATCCATGACACAGAGATCCCCTATGTTCTCATTTCCTGACCGTCCCCACAAAAAAAAAAGTCTATCTCCAAATTAATTTGAAAACTTACCCATAAAACAATCCCTTGCTTGATGTGCTTGTTGAGTCCTCTGAGATGCAGACACAAAGGAGCAAGCATGTAAAATTTTCATTAGAGGAAATGCCTATGTGAAAGGAAGTCAGGAAAGAACCAGGGAAGGCTGAAAGAATAAATCAGACAGTGCAATTTGACCCTTAGTGAAAAAGGGCAGGGGGGAAGGTTGGATGCATATTGTGTCATTTAAATAAGTCAAACAGAAAAAGTCAAACAGAAAAAGTCAAGAACCATATGATTTCACACATATTCATATACATAGAAATATTATTTTAATAAAATATTATCTTATTATACTGGTCCAAATCAATTTTTATTAACAGAGTCATGAGACTTTAGCCTTTGCTGACTAATAACAGAAGATGAGTATTTAGTGGCCAAGACTTTAACAAATGTGAACAATAAATGATAATAATCATTAAATAAATCAATAATCAATAAATGCCATTCTTGATACCCTCTTTATATACGCAACAATATTTATGGGCAACTACTCAATAAAAAAGTCTCATGGTGTAGGACAGTATTTTCAAAACTTGACTATTCAATCAAAACTCTGTGGGTACATGATAGCTACAGGTTCCTGTCCTACTCAAAACTACTGAACAATAATCTCCAGAGACTGAGGTTCCATACTTCAACAAATGCTTTATATGGTTCTAATTAGGATCTGTGTATTGGAAATCCTAGATTTTTGAGAAGATTGTGATCTCAGAAGTGAACAGATCTATGCTTCCTTGGTTTGTATGAATGCTGGAAAATTCTGTGATAAAAGCAAAATCTAAACTATAGACACTTACCTGGAGGTAGGTATATTGAAACATTGAATAATCATGATCCCAGATTCAGACGTAAAGTTTCCAAACTGTTTGTATCTCCTTCTCCTCAAAATATTTCTTCTCCATTAGATTCCAGATCACCTCTCTTGTTTCCCCCTCCTGCCCGACACACACATTTCTGACTTCTCAGTATTGCCTAAGGAATTCCTTCTCCTCTGCATATCCTTTCATTTTAATAAGGCTGAGGATTCTTTCAACAAAGCGTGAATTTTCTCACCTATAATAAGCATATATTAGTTGCCACAAAGTATTCCACCCCTTTATTCCTATCAGAATATGATTTTTTTCAAGCTACCATTTCTCTTCGACTTGGGCAAAACTAACTCCATCTCTAGCTCTATGGTTATTTCATTATTACGTGATTCCACACATGGCAAAACGCTGCCATCTCTTCATGGGTTCAGGAGTGAGCATGTAATCAAAGACGGCCCATTAAGACTGAATCACAGAACTTCCATTCTGTGCTTTGCGATGATATTTCTCTCCTTCATTCTCACTCTTTCTATCCCAGATACAAACAAGGAAGGAAGCAGGACGCATCAGCTGCTGCCAGTGGCTGTACGTATGTGAGGAAGAAAGTCAGCTGAGTATAAACTAACCTTTTTAAGGAAAACTGACACAACAGAATCACAGCAAAATACAGCTCCAGGCCGGATGTATCAACACTGTCGCATCACTATTTTCTGAATTCTTGTTACAGAAGACAGATGTTCTTGTTATTTATGGTTTGAATTTGGTCTCTACATTTTTTAAATGAACTCACTCAAATGATTTCAATAAGTCAATACAATTATTTAATTTGTGTCTTCTACCCAGAAAAAGTACTTGGTCACCCGATATGTGTTGTACTCTCAATTTAACATGTATTTCTGGATATTTCACATCTTTTTCCATGTCAGCTTATTAAAAAATCAAATTTATCAGGTTTCATGCCACATTATCTTTAAGCAAACACACATATAAGACTTTCAGAACTACTTTTATCATCTCTAGGTTTTTGTAACATCTCATGACATTTATGATCATCCAGCTACTCATTAAAAAGGTGGTCTGAATCCCTCCCTCTCTTTTCCTTCACATTCGAACAGTTGCCAGCCTCTCTACCTCCATTTTACACTTCTAGCTATACTCCTGCCCCGACTCGGCCACGTGCCGATACTTCACCTTGTTCAAGATTTATCCTTCTCAAACACCAATCTAATCATATTACTTCAAACATTAAAAAAATAAAATAAAGACTCATCACTGATTGAAAACACCACCACCACTTGGCATTTAAGAACCTCAACTTCTGATTCCAATGCTGACAGTCTCCCCATCTTAATTATATCCGAATACCAGATACACTGAACTTTTCCTGAATGCTTTATATCTTTTGTATATACTTCTCCTCTGCTCTTAACTCCTATCCTCTTTTTTTTTCCTTAGCTAGAGAATGTCATCCCTCTCCCAATTCCACCGCTTCTGTGACTCCATTCATTGTCTAGAATATATTATGAGCAACAACCACCTTCCATCTTCCTTTAGCAACTTTGTATCTATCACAATTGTAGCACTTGACATACTCTATTATTTCTTTCCACAGTCACATTTTTTTTTATTTTTTTTGTTTTTTACAAACTGCGAGGTTATTGAGGATAAGAATTTAAGTCCGATTTGTATGTTCTGTGTCTATCATAATGCCAGGGACATAGCATGCTTAGTAAACACTGATTGAATGAATTAATACTATGTGTTTCTTGACTCTAAGACTAAATCTTGAAAAAGGAAGTTCCTCTAACTAATGGGCCATTAATTTTTAAGTTAAATTTTGTCGCAAACATACAATATTTTTTTGCAAGACGAAGAGCTATGTTTATTAGTTGCTCCATTAATTCTAACACAATCCTTACAGAATAATAGTAGTCACAGATGACTTCCCTGAATACATACTCTTCCAATCCTCAACCCCTATGCTCAATGTCCTGCAATTGGGGAATTTATACTTTATCATAGTGATACCAAGTTTCTAAGTATGGAATGAAGATTATCATCTTGATGGTTCCAAGCATCTAGTATGCTTTACCAGAAATCATGCAGGAAATCAGTCCACAAGATACGCCACATGATATACTAACATATTACACCATTTACTGACAGCTACACAGTTTCTTTTTAGCATGCTCCTCAGCCAAGTTTCTCCTTGGCATGCATTTCAAATATCTTAGGTAAGCGCCACTTATTTCCAGTAATTTATCTATATCTAGTTTTTCAAATAGGGTTATATAAACGAGTAGGCTAAGACTCCCCAAGTTTTTGTATTGGTCACAAATCTGGTATTGGCTAATTATGTCTCTATACAGGAATCACGAATATGTTTTAATAATTTCATAGTGGGGCTGTCCTAACATTTCCTCTGTGTAGACCAAAGCAAATCATTCTCTATCAAATGCTTTAATGTTCAAACCACATTTGCACTGTAGTTACTGGTGGCTCTAACTGACTTTTCTTCATTGGGAGGTATTGAAAGAGCAAATTTGTTGTGGGGATTTAAGAAGGTATCTATAAATAGAATTAGGGTAAACTGTCCGACACCCTAAACAAAATGGAAAATGGAAACTCGTGGCTCACTATCGTGGCCTATATTTCTTTCTTGCTTGATTTTCTTGGTATAATGCCTTTGATATTATTATCATTTTCTCACATCCAATATTCATTTAAATATACCTCTGGCTTACATAATCTGAATACTCTTAGTCCTTAGAATATTAGTGTTTCATATTTATTTTAGGGATATGTTTAGTAAGATAGTTCACATTGGAAATTTTCATCTTCCACATATACTATGTAGTATTTTTATAAACTTGGTATTTGACTCACCATTGATAGACAGGTGTGGGTTTCTGAAGTTATGACCCTCTCCCTACACGGAGCACCTTCTTAGGTATGTTGACTGGGTGCACAGAAAAGTAAAGGAGATGAAAACTGGATCTCCAGATGGCACCCCGGACAACAAACATTAATGTATGTTCTTTCTCTGCACCTTATCAGTGTTATTATGGAAAAGAGAAAAATCCAAATTGGGAATTATAGATTATAATAAAGTATAAAAGAGGGTTTGGTTTATATAAACTTTGGTGAAAGGCTATTGTGAAAGTTGGGTTTGTGAAACTACAATATACATTCTTCCGTGCTATCGGCATGAAATACGGTACCAATAACACCGTCCATGATTTAGTTAGTTCAGTTGATCTCTGTCTTGAGTAATTGCATTTGTGATTCTGAGGACGGTTTCCATTTTTCAAGGAGTCCATAGCTTTTAATACCCACCCTAGACTAATTTCATTTTTACTAATTTCTAGGTTACACCTGTTTCAACATCTTTGGTAGTATTATTTTGGAAATTCATGATGCCCTTTTTCTTTGTCTCATGTCTACTTGTATCTTTTGATTCATCAAAAGGCAGCACCATCCAAAATGTAAGGAATGATAAAACCCTGCATTTGTTCAAAATTATCATGATTTTTAATATCGGTAAATAAGTAAATGTTTATAAATAAGTAAACAGTGTAACAAAAATAATTTAAAATAAACCTATCCTGCTCTCTTATTTTTAATTTCCTTAGGCACAAGTACTATTAAATAGCTCTTGGCAAAGCATGGAAACAACTGAAGTGTCCTTTGATAGATGACTGGATAAGATGCGGTATATATACAAAGGAAAATTACTCAGCCCTAAGAAAAGATGAAATACTGTCATTTGCAAGAACATGGATGGATCTTGAGATTATCATCCTAAGCGAAATAAATCAAAAAAAGTTGAGAACCATACGATTTCACTCACATGTGAGCTATAACACTGAGAGCAACTAACAAGGCAACCAAACAAACAAAAATTCATAGACACAGGTAACAGTTTAGTGGTTAGCAAAGGGTAAGGTGGTGGAAGTGGGTAAAGGGGGTCAAATATACGGTGGAAGGCGAACTGACTCTGGGTGGTGAACACACGATGCAATGTATAGTTGATGTAGTATAGAACTGTACACTTGAAACCTATATAATTTTATTAATGAATGCCACCCAAAAAAACTTAATAAAAATTTAAAAAATTAAAAAAAATCTCTTGGTTTTTATTTCAGAACTGAAAAACTATGTCAGCCTTTTCAAGTATTTTGCTTGTAGGTTTCAAAATTTATTATCTTTTTTAAATCTCTGCTAATGTTCTTCCCCTAAGCAAATATTTCTCCTATATTTTAAACATAAAATGACATACGATATATTTTTCATTCTCAAAATAACCATCATAGTTCCCGTGAGATCTTTCTTCCTTCATCTTCTATAGATTTATGTGTGATAGGCAACATGTATCATCTCAGATGAATAAAATAGAAATTGAGAAATAGCATTATTTCACTACAATTTTTAAGGCATGAGATCTTGTTCCCATTTTGATTCTTACACAATGAGCAATTGTTTATATTCTAATAATAATCATTACTTAAAAAAATAAAACACTGTGAAAATAATAAAGACAACTTAGTTATCTCTTTCCATAGGATACTGCTATTTTGTAAATTTGACAAGTTACTATTCTGTATAAAAAGTGGTGCACAGTACATTTTTGTTCACGTATTTTACATTTACATCACAGAAGTACACCATGCATTTTCTTTTTAATAGCCTTCCAGATATTTAATAGTTAATGTATTCTTTCAAAAACTTAGCTCTCCAAACATTTTAACATCAAACTAAAGCTGCATGCCTCTAAACATGACTAAAACACTTCAACAATATCTGGATTAGAGTCCAGATATTTTGTAACTATGGAAATTATTTATTATTTATAGCCTGAAATGCACCACAACAACTCACAGAATTAAGGTCCAGTAATGGTCATCTTTTCCCTATTTATTCAACTCTCCACCCCTGTGCCGTTCCTTATATTTCAGGAAGACACCTAATTAGAAACTCTTCCCTTGGACCCAGAATTCCAGACTCATAACATGTAAGTTGGTGAGTCAGCACTCAGGAGGCAGGGAAAGAAAATTCTGACTGCCAGAGCTCTTGCCATGCTATCATGATGTTAAATACCATGAGATAAAACAATTACTTTTACTATCTAATCACAAGCTTCCCTTTCTCTAATGCCAGTTTAGTCAGTGGACAGAGTGACGCGCGGTTCCAGGTTTGCTAATGCTATAGAGACAGACTTGTTGTCAAGCGGAGACATCTAGGCTAAGAGATCTCAGGTACCTCTTTGGAGGAAAAGCTGAGATAATGTCCAATAAATGCCAGGGCCAAAGAAGGACGATGAAGTCTCCTTTGATAAAGGGGACCCTGAATTTTAGCAGTGAAGAACAGGAAGCCACAGGCCTCTAACTATCATTCTAAGGGGTTTGCATTGTTGTTACTCTTTTTCTCATATAATAAAAGCTTCGGGAGTGTAGGAAATACTATAAACAGATAGAAGGTAAAATGAACAAGAAGCTCAATAAGCCGTTATTTTGTATACAAAAAGATGAATGAAGTCCTTCAAAATCCTGTCCTAAGAAGACATAAACTACTATGTCTAAGTTTGCTACTGAAAAAAAAATAAAAATGTATAAACAAAAAAGGTAATTCTGTCTCATTTTAGGTCAATGGACATATGATTTAAGAATTTATTAAAATGACTATCACCGCCTTTACTCAATTACAGAAACCATTTCTAACACTAATACAGCATTGTGGCCCTTTAAATGAGTTGAAAACTAAATTGATAATATAAAATAATAATTGATAACATAAATAGTTGATAATATAAAAATGTCAATAGTTACTGCTTATGAAATACTTACCAAATGTTTTGTAAATAGTGTGTATACATTTTAAAGGAATTATATAATTTGATTCCTACACAAACCCTTTCAATAGTAACATTTTAAAGATGAGAAAACTAATACTTAGATCATTTAAGCAATATGCTCCAATTCATGTAATAAGGAATGAATTCTGCTCTATCAAACCAAATTAAAAACCCTGTGCTGTCAAAAACTAAGCTGTAATGCTTTCTAACACAGATACAATAAGGTCCTTGTAAACATAATATCTTTTCAAAACAAGGAAACATTTCAGCCACTTGCCACTGAGTAATGAGGGCTTTGCAATGAATGCTTTTGCAGGATAACTACTTAAACTGTTTTATTCTATCTGTGGTGATGAAAACATTTCTACAGTGTTTGGTAAAACCACAACTTCACAATTTTTAAATGATTCAGGTACTACTGCAATCTGGTGACAACTCCAAATACATGGGTAGTAGAAACTTGAAGAGATAATTCACAAATGCCCACATTAACTAGAGGAACGAAAAGACTTGCCATTTGCCTGTTGTTCATAAAATGGATGTGCAGAATATAAGCACTTGGTAGAGTAATACTCCTTTACATATATGTTGAATGATGAATTGCTAAATAAAAGGATAATTTCGGGGTCCCCATAAAATCATTGCCTGAGACCGATAGTTTTGAAATAATATCGCTCAACCTCCTAATGCTTCATTGCAATGTTTATCCTGCTTACGTTGAGAAATAGTGTTTAATGAATATTTGTAGAGTTCATGAATTACATGAGTAGATATATCTGCCTAAGAAGTTATAAGGTTTGCATATGTTGACACAATTTCAGTTTTATGAGTATATAATTCCATTAGTATATAGTAGCACTTCTAGGAAACACCCATAAATCTGAGTAATAATTAAGAAAGCCCGAATAATGAGACCTCAATACTTGGCTCCTTTTATGAGTGCTGAATTTGTAAGGCGTCTGATTCTACAGGATTCCTCTTTGTGTTAGAAAACTTGTGCCAACTTCTGTCTACATTTATTTTATATCCAAAGAGACTCTCCATGTCTTTTCTTTCTCTAGACTATCTACTCTACAGATGTAGTTGCTAGAATTATGAACTTAGATAGAAATTCCAAATCCCTGTGTAGAATGCAGGGGCACGCAGGGAAATTTTATCCAAAACTGTTCTTTTAAAAAAAAAATGTCCAAATTAATTTTCATGAAAACTCTTTAAATTAGATCTTAGTTATACTATGCATTAAAAAGGTATGGAAAGAAAGAAAGAAAAAGATGAAGTAACTTTTCTAAATCATACAACTCTGGAATCCAGAATTTGAAACTAGATGTGTCTGGCCTCAAAATTCATTGTTTCAAGTCACCAATATGGGAAAACAAAGTACTCAAATAAAAAGGCTCATTGCTTCCAAGAGCTTTCATATTAAAGCTGTTAAAATAAATACATGAAAATTGAGTATTTCTATTTGTTTTGTTTTTATGTCCTTTATTATTTTGAGTTTTAGTCATCGGTGCTTATAAATTAAGAGATTAAAAACAGTTTCTACTTCATTCTGAAATTGTAGTGATTTGTTTGCTACAATTTTATAAAAATTTGATTGTATTTTTGTTGAAGGAATTAAGGAGTTTTACTACCAATGCAGAGAGACTCACCAGTCTATCATTTATTGTACACATTTTTTAAAGGCAGTTAACCAGGCCAGAAAAGATAATGCAGTTAAGATAGAATTCAGCCCATTATTTAAGGAAATAAGTATGTCAGAAAGGCCACATTATCATATTGCCCGTTTTCCTGCTCACTTATCCATTAAGAGTTAAAGGTGCACATTCACATTTTAGAAAATGATAGTCATAGTAGAAAACACTGGTAATAACAGTAGAAAATATTTCTGTTCACCACAACGATAATTTATAGGTCACAGGATTAGTAATAAGGGTTGTTAGTCCATTACAGCCACTGAGGAAAGGCTAACTTTTAATTACTTGTGAATTAATACATCAGAGGAAATGTCCTGTAATATATATCACAGTATGATCAAAGCAGTATATTTTGTATCGAACAAGTTGAATCACATAAGTATCTCACTCAAGATTTAGTCGACACCAAATGTAATCATCTCATTTAGCCAGTTGGAATAGGACAGAAAAATAAAAGAGCTTAATTTAAGTGTTTCTAAAATAAGAATATGATTGTGCACTAGATACAGTTTTAACAAGGAGACTATTAGGAAAGATTAAATTAGATATGGGAGCAATACCAGTAATTACAGTATTATCAATTAATAAGTATGACAAAATATAAGAAAATATATAAAGATAGGATAAAAGTATTTTAACCATTTTATGAACACATGGGAAATTATGGTGTCTTTTAACTGTACTAATTTACTTTAGTAAGTAATTGGGGAGCCTGGACATCTATTAATAAACATTCTTTATTTATAAATCATGTCTGTTTTTATCTTTTCTGGCTTAACTGAGAAAATGATAAGTGAGACAGTTTTGAAAGGGTAAGGAAATGTACCAAGAGCAGAAAGTGTTGATCAACAAAATAACAATGTGAGAGCAGATTTCAGTGGGGTGTTTCAAATGGGTGAATTAGCCTTAAGTTTCAAGAGGAGACCAGCTGTGTGGAATCCATGTCCGGCATGTCTTCTGAGGCATGAAGCATCTGGAAGAGACCACTCAGTAATTATAATGAGATGGAAATGAGTTATAATAACGTTACTAGTTATGGTAGAGAATGCAGATATACTTGTTCTGATTCTTCTTTAACCCAAACACACACACACAAATGTGACTCTTAGGCCCTTTGCAGTTAGATGAGAATCAAATGTAAGCTGCAGTAATGTTTATCTTCTCGGCTAAGACAGAAGATGAACCACATCTTTCTGTAGGGACTAGATGTTAAGATCACAAGATAACAGAGTTCCTATCCTGAGGGGTCCCTAAACGATGTATGTGGAACAATGCCCCACTTGTGCCACAGCTATTTAGTGTAAGAAATCAATTTTTATTAACAGAGTCATGAGACTTTAGCCTCTGCTGACTAATAACAGAGGATGAGTATTTAGTGGCCAAGACTTTAACAATGGCAACAATGGAAAGGAAGAGAAGGTCCAGGGAAAGTGTAGCAGAAAGACAGAGCAGAACAGTCTGTAGTTCTGGATTGCATATTAGCCAGACTCTCATACATATCATTGAGTTTCCTCTAAAAAGACAAATGAATGATTACTTGCTTCCCTCTGAGACAAAACCAACGATGGGAATACTCGTATAACAAATGGATTATATGTCTATGAAGCTGAGATATGTATTTTCTCACATTTTGACAAACTCATAAAATACAACTGTATTACTGCTTAATTGGTCATTTTGTTTAGTAGCACACAATGCTTCATCTTACAATTAGTAATGGCTGGATGCATTATAATAAGTTAATTTTTGCTACTTGGTCTCCAATTTTTATTTGGGAATATTGTGTACTGAATATAAATAAAGGTCTCTGACCAAAGTTGAAAAGATTCAAACATTTAAGTAATTAATATCAGATCACAAATGCACAAATACCTATCCAATTAACTTTTTATTTTATTATATTATTAATTTTGAGGGGTTTACATTGGTTAGTAAAACTATATATGTTTCAAATATATATATTTGCATTCATCTCATATAAAAGGTATACAGTAACATCAACAATCTACATAAAAATGACTAAATTTGACCTGCTAAATTTGATCTGCTATTGGCAAAAAAAGACACACAGAACAATGGTACAGAATTGAGAACCCAGAAATAAAGCCACATAAATATGGACAGATAATTTTCAACGAAGGAACCAAAAACATACAATGGAGAAAAGAAAGTTTCTTCAATAAATGGTGCTGGGAAAATTGGAAAGCTGCTTGCAAAACAATGAAACTAGACTGCCACATTACACCAAAATTAACTAAAAACAGATATATATATACATATATATATAAAATCTAGGTTTGGGTTATAAACTACATTTAAAGATTGATATTATATTTTTAAAATCAATGCTATGAGTTATTACAAACCTCAAAAAATCGAAGTAAAATGCAAGTAAAATGCCAACGAAAATCCAAAGTCCCTAAAATCTTTATCCATTAGTAAATAAAAACTCAAGAAAGGCAAAATTCTCAATATTAGATTACAAAGTAATTGGCAATTTTTAGTTATTGAAAATGTGGGTTTAGCCTTTATATCCTTTCTCAATTAAAATATTTTAAATTATATGCAACATTCATGTAAAACAATATAGTAAACTACATTACAAACTTGTAACAAGGCAGGACATATGCTATTTTACATGTGTCCTAAGCAATAGGTTGGTTGTGATAGATACATACCATAAACCACCTAAGATAGCATAATAGCAACACTCTCATCTAAATACTGAAAAACAAAGTGTAATACTGTTAGAAAAAGTATTTTAAAAATACATATTTTAATAAATACATTTGGGAAAAGACAATATTGCGAATAAAGGAAATCAGCCATTTAAAAGTCTTTTGCCTCCAAATTTTTCTATTATAGTGAGTTAACATAATGTATTCAAACACCACTCAAAAACAGCACATATTTGCTTCATACATTTACTTTCTCCCTAATAAACATCTTTGATAAATATCTAAAATATCTAGGTAAAACACAGTTGAGATGAAACTAGACAAAACATTGGAATTGTTTTTAAAAAATCTCAAGGTTTGGAGTGCCCAAACCAGAAAAATCAAAATCAAAATGTCACAATACAAATTGGAATTAAATGAAAACAAAAGTGTGTATAACCGGAAAACAAAGAAGTAGCACATTAAACCAAAGATAGCTTTATAGCATATCCTACATATTTAAGTAATACACCATTTAAGATAATAGTGTTAACATAGGAAAGGGGGAAATTTCCTACTACTTTAAAATTTTGATTTTCATGTCATTCATTTACGTAAAAACATGGTTCTAATATTTTGTGACACGTTGCAAATATTATGCTACTTTATGAATCCATGACAATGACTGTGATCTTGGGATTATATACCACGGCCCCTTACCATGCTCTGTGCATCCATTCGGTGGAAACTACAACAACCCAATCCAGGTGGGACTACTAAGACCCAGACCCTTCAAGAAGGAAGGTTGGGGTCATCCCACCAGGAAAAAAACAATGAACAGCTGAGCTGCTTGCTGAAGGCAAAGAGAATTCAGAATGAGTGGAAGAAGGTTGTTACAAATACCAGCTACAACCACATGACCAGTTATAGAAATGGGAACTACAATTGTCATGAGTATTTCTCCTGATTTGGTTAAGAAGAAGTTTGAGAATAAATATACATGTAAATATAATATTGATACAGATACAGATATAAAATCCCTTTTTCTTCCTATTCTTATCCCTTTATCATATAAGATGTATTGACTTTATGTCATAGGATTTAAGTATTGCTAATTTTATATCATAGTATTGCATTTACGGGGTATCATAAACAGTAAACATTAAAAACTTGTCCTCCTCTTCTAGGGAAGGCTTAACACATTTTCAGTTGTATAGAGTAGTTGCACCATGTTAGGTGGAATTAATATCTTTATTAGAGATGAAGTATGGTTTAAAGAGGTGTGTGCACAGTGACAAGGTGTGAACTTGTGAAGTTTAATTTTATAGGTCAATTTGAGTGGGCTGCAGGATGCCCAGATATCTGGCTAAATATTATTTCTGAGGGTGTTTCTGAGGATGTCTCCTGAAGGGATTAGCATTTGAATCCAAAGACTAAGTAAAGTGGATAGCCCTTCCCAAAGTGGGTAAGTGCTTATTCTGCCCTCTCTCTGCCTCCCTCTCTCCCTCTCTGCCTGATTGAGCTGGTACATCAATCTTTTCCTGCTCTTGCTGATCCTGGTTCTCAGGCTTGCAGACCTGGGCTAGATTTATAGCATTAGCTGTTTCTCAGGGCTTTGAAGTGTACCACCTGATTTCCTGGGTCTCCAGCTTGCAGAAGACAACATCATGGGACTGCTCAGCTTCCTTAATCATGTGAGCCGGTTCCTTATAATAAATCTTGTGTGTGTGTGTGTGTGTGTGTATCTCCTACCGTGTTTCCCTGAAAATAAGACCTAGCCGGACCATCAGCTCTAATGCGTCTTTTGGAGCTGATTTTCCTTATTAAACAGAACAATCCCAGCGTTCTCTTCCCACTATCTCTTGCCTTGAAGGAACCCCTGCCTCGTGCAAGCACGGTGATTGCCTTGAAGCTAATAGTGCTTTGACTTCTACTAAGAGATGGGTGAAGAAGATTTGGGTTTTCAGTGCGTTGTCTCCTATTGTAATATCAAACTAGTTGTCTGATTCTTCCTGTTTGATTGATTTTTTTGTTTGATTTTCACCAACAAATGTGCAGTATTTCTGGATGTTTTCTTTTGATAGTGTGTTTTCATGAACAGATCACTCTGAACATTTTAATTATTTTAAAAACATTGTGCTATAACTTTTATATACATTTTGCTTATGAAAAAACTATAATTTTCTAAGGAAATAAAATATTACCCGAATGGAATAAATTTATCACCACTCAATCCAGAGACTTTACTGCCAGGTTATAATTTAAAGTTGTTGTCCCTTATAATTCTGGGGTGCAGACCCAATAGAACTATTATAAATGATATAACTATTTCAAATAATGATCTTTTAACAGAAACATTGTTATAAATACAGAAGCAGCCAGGGACAGTTTACATGTGTGAGGACATAGAAGATTGAGAAACGTGTCAGTCATGAATGTTATTAAGACTATCTCTTAATCAGGAGACTGGTGTCATATGTTTTCGTCATTCGTGTTTCAGTGTTTTACTGATCCAAAGCGATTTCTGTGACCTTTTCAAAACTAGTTTCTTTCATAAATCCAAATCTTATTTCAAAGTTTCACTTTATTACTTCATTTCCTTTCCTTTTCCTGGTAAGTGAACCAAATCAGCAGAACGACTAATGGAACTTTTGAGGGTCTTGTATGAATTGTGATGAATTTAGTTCAACTCCTGTAAGTAGATGTCCCTAACTACAAACCAAAATAAAAATCTGAGACAATGTAGCTTATTGATAAAATAAAACTTAGCCCTTTCAGAAATATAGTGTAGATGTAAAAATATTGTAAGAATCAAAGTAATTCCCTTATTTTGCCATTAGGGTGTAAAATGGATTTTACTGAAAACAATATTTAAATAATTAAAGTGTTGACAGATAGGTGTGTTCTCTTTTCTTTATGAAGTTAGCATATTAAGGAACTCGATCAATAGGACACCTATTTTGGGCTATTTAAGAAGTCAAAGTTATTTCCCTTAATAATCTAGTTTTTCACGTATATTATCCCAAAAACCAATAAAACACACTTTGATAGGATTGTGTGGCTAGATGATCTCTGAAGCTTGACAAAGTTTTTATCGTTGCTGTTGTTAGATTTAATTTGTATATATTATACCCTCTCTACATTTAGACAAATTCTGTCCTTTCCGTAAAATTATTATTTCCTCTGATCTTGAAAACACATATGATAACTTCTAAATCCATAAAAAGTCAGAACTACTTATTTTATTTGCAATCTCTATTATTGAAGCTTACACATATACTATAATAAAGAGAGGTAACTATTACTATGTGGTGTGAACTTCACTTATATATCTTGGGTAAGCTATGCAGAGTCCTAATTAATAACTCTTATTTTATTCTAAGTTATGTATTTGTTCATGTCTTTCATGGCTCACCTTAAGATCATCTATCCCACGAAGCTTTCTTGATCTAACTAAGCTCATCCTAGGTTTACTTTGAAGATGCCATGATGACTAACCTCACTTCTGTATTTCCCTAATATATTTTAGATATTCACCATGAACCACATACCATCTAGTTTTCAAATTATTTTACAATCTATACATGTGCTATTGATACCAACACATATAAAAATTCTCCCTAAATAAGTTCAGCTTTCCTTTTCTCCTTTTGTATACCGTTTTCACTTCTCATTTGATTAATTAATGCGTGATTTTTTTATTCAACAAAACTTGCATGGAGGATTACATTTAATACAACTATTGAAGATGAAATGAAATGAGCATAGGTCTAACTTGTTCCAAGTTAACTATAATGCCTCACCAAAAGGATAAAATTGTTATTTGCATGGTTTAAAACTGAATCTTTTGAAATAACACTTTTCATCCACTTTCCAGTGATAAAGACTGTTCTAAAAATTATCCTTTGAAGGACAACACACTGAATTTACTCTACTGACACAGTTCAAACATTCAACATCTGAAAGTTTTGGAGACCAGGACAAGTGATAATTAAATAAGAGCTGCTTTGTAACACTAAGTAAGCATAGATCACCCTCCTTTAAACCATCAATTACAAAGAGAATTTTGGCATATTACAGAAGGTGAATTATTATTACAGAAGATGAATCACTTCCTGTTGTAATGCTTTAAAAAAGCATTAATAAGTAAAGTAAGTATTGGTGGTACATTTCATAAAAGTTTGTCAGTTTTTTTAAGACATTGATTTATATTTGACATTTCCTCCAAAGAACTATATATATATATATATATATATATATATATATATATATATATATATATATTTTTTTTTTTTTCTTTTTCAAATGGGCTAAAATGGGTTTTAACAAAAGGGAGTACATCAAACTAAAAAATTTTTGCACAGCAAAGGAAACCATTAACAAAATAAAAAGACAGCTTATTGAATGGGAAAAGATATTTGCCAATGATACATCTGATAAGGGGTTAATATTCAAAATTTATAAAGAACTCATACAACTCAACACCAAAAAACACAAAAGCAAACAAAAACAAACGAAAAAACAATCCAGTTAACAAATGGGCAGAGGACCTGAATAGACATTTCTCCAAAGAGGACATACAGATGGCCAATAGACATATGAAAAGATGCTCAATGTCACTAATCATCAGAGAAAGGCAAATTAAATATCACATCACCCTGGTTAGGATGGCTATCACCAACAAATCAACCAACAAGTGTTGGAGAGGATGTGGAGAAAAGGGAAGTCTCGTGCACTGCTGGTGGGCTTGCAAATTATTGCAGTCGCTATGGAAGACGGTTTGGAGGCTCCTCAAAAAATTGAAAATAGAACTACCTTATGACCCAGCAATTCCATTTCTGAAGAAACAGAAGGCATCACCTGATCAGCTCAGGAATCTTGTTAAGCAATACAACATTAAGGGGTTTGAGTAGGGAAGCGTAGTCAGGATAAGTGTTTTGCTTTAAGTGAAGACAAATTAGTCTTTGATACAGCCAACAAATACAAAGTGATAGAAACTAGGGGTATAAAATGAATTTACTGGCTTTTGTGATAGTCTAGAAGAGAGATCATGGGGACCTATGGAAGGACGGTGGCCATAGGATTGAGAAGAAAATGTATATGATAAGTACTGCTGGTGTAGAATAAATAAAGTTGGCGCAAGATGGATGATGTCAAAGGAGGAGTTAATGATGCTTCCAAGTCTGTAAACTTTTTAGACTACAAGAATCATAGTGTCCTGATTCAAAGCAGAGAATTCAGAAACATAACTCATTCAAGAAGGTGAAGAGAATTTTGTTTAAAGAGCTAGTTGGATAAATATTGAAGCCAAAGTACATCCAGAAATGAGTTAGATTTTGGAGTGGCAGTATGGGGGAGAGTTTGAGAATGAAGATAAAAATTTGGAAATCTTCTGTTTACATACAATAATTGTATTTATTTTTAGCTGTGATCCTACATAATAAGAAAAATCAAAAGAAATGAGAAAGAGAAAAAAATAATAGGACTAAGGATTTTTCCACAGAGAATAATTAGACTTATGGAGAATAAAGAGGAAGAGAAGGACCAGGAGTAAGAAGAATGGAAGGAGAAGAAAAAAGAAGATTAGTCTATCAGGGGCCTCATTAATATTTCAAACCAAAATCAGGACACTGGATCATAATTTCCTGGAGGTCTTATTAGTCCACAGATTGTTGGGGCCACACCAAAGTTTCTAATTTGATAAGTGTTGGCTGAGGCCAAATATCAGAAATTCAAACACGTTTTCAAGTGATCTTGATATGCTATTCTGGAGGTCACATTTTGAGAACCACTGCAATAGAGTGTCATGGAAGATAACAAGAAGTTTTGAAAAAGATGAGATGGTCCAAATGTAAAATATAATTGAGTATTCAGAAATAATATGTACTGAGACTAACAACTTAGTCTTCTGTTCTAGCATATTCGACTTCCTTAATACTATGCTACAAATGAGTTAGAATTTAGTAAGTGGGATTAAAGACATTAACGTCATTAAAAGATGTTACAAGTGTATACATAGGGCTAGAAAATAAATGCTGTAAATATAAATTAATTAAAGAGTTAAAGGTGAAGAAGGCTTTGAAAAGACAGGTAAAGATTTTTAGAGTCTCATTCTGGGTCTTACAAAATAATGAGCAAAATAGTAATTTTTCCGTGCTCAATTGACAGTATGGAAAGAAAATTATCTTCCTAGTGTTAGCAGAAAAAATACTATTGTAAAGAAAATTAGTTTAGGATGCCCACAGTTCATGCAAAGAAGCCTACTCAAATAAAGAAGGGAGGAGTTAAAAGAGTTTGAAGAGGGGGCTGAGGGGAGACCCTGTGGCCTGGGGCCAGGAGAGGGGATGTGAAAATAGAGTCACATCTGCTAAGGAGTAACCAGTGAAATTATCTGGGGATATAATTGGACCACTCTCTGGTATCTCTTCATTATACAGCTGATATAATTGGGCTTCTCTTGGAAAGTGGTGAAAAAGCTGACCTATGTGTATAGATTTTGGCACAGGTCCAAAAGGCTGTACAGCTGATTTACATTTATGTGCTAATTCAATAATTAAAATAACCTTCTTGTTCTCCTGATTTTCATGTGATAATTTAAATTTGAGATTGAAAACCTCCTCACAGGGATTTAAAAATTTAATCATCTCTATTTTAGCATTTTATATAGAAAGTCAGATTTCTAGTATCTTCAGAAAAATCACTGAAGGGAACCTCATGGAAAGCTCTAACTCATAAAAAAGAAAAAAAATCTTTATGTTGTATCCAAATCCATCTCTTCCTAATATCAAACCACTAGCTTTGGTCTGCTAGTTCTTCCTTCTGAGTAAGCACACATATAATGTAAATCTCTCCTCTCCAATTTCCTTCCAAGTATTTCAGAGTTTTTTAGTTTGTTTTTGGTTTTGTTTTAATTTCATCTACTCTTGTAGCAAGTTGTGCTTATTCGATCATTCTTTGTGAGTTTGGCTTCCTTTTCACATGAAGAATGTACACGTTTAAGTTTACTGAAGTTTGTCAGTATTTCTCTCACACTGGTATTGAGAGGCCTGGAATGCAAAAATTAGGACTTCAGGCATATAATTCCTGTTTGCTAATTTATAATGATAGGTAACCATTAGTGGTCACCTATTGTGTTGTGTTCAAAGAGTATCTCAGGCTACATGAAGGCTTTGTAGAATATTCCATAATTCAAAGGCATTTTCTTTGTGCACAGGAAGGGTAAGTGGTGCTGTGTTTGCGACTTGTCAGTTGTATTCAAAATCTGCTTTACATAGTTGGGAGAAATCACAGGGTTCTCTTTAATTTTCAGGCCTTACACATTAATTATCTCATTTTATCTTCATAGCAACTTTGATACGGGTTGTATTACCACATTTTCACATGCGGACACTGACAGAGAGGTTAATTAGCTAGCCCACGAACACAGAATTACATATGGGAGGAAGTTGTTTGCAACATCTGTTTACTAGCTTCCAGCCTTTTAAATATAAAATATAGCACATTGCATAATTTACTGCATGCATATCAGAATGTCACATTTCTTTGATTCTAAGTTGCCACATAGCCAAATATCCACTGTTATTTTAATAACAACTTATATCAGTTCATTATTTTTTTAAACTTGTAATCCTTATTCACCTCACTTGTTAATATACATCCAGATTTTAGAAACAGTAAATACAAAAGGAATGTGAAAATATAATCTGAAATGCTAGTAATTTTCAAAGTCAAGGAAGATAATCAGAAAACAAATGCTTTATTTCCTGATCATTGTGAACCATATTGTATATTCATGTTGTGCCAATTTAGTTCTCCGGGAAGCAGACAGGACAGAGCTCAGAACTTTTATAGGTCGATAACACCTATGGAAAAAAAAACAAGAGGAAGCACAATTGGGCAGAAAGAGTCATTGTGTCACTGCACAGACATGATGAAGTCTCTGCTAGCTTATCTTGGAGTTCCAGAGCAGAACTGCCTATTAGACTTCAGAATTGGCCAGGCCTTTATGGCACTACCTCATTCAGTTATTAGCTGGGGTCATCCTAAAAAATGTAAGCTCCAAAAACGAGGCCAACTGTGAGGAAGCTAACTGCTCGAGACTGCCTAGCAGCCATTTTCCTAGAAACTGGATAATGAAGGAGGATCTCAAAAGAGAATCTGAGTGATACATATGCATGTCTGCCACACACGTCTATTACAAAATCAATATTTTAAGCATATATAAATCATCAAGCTGTGAAATTTTCATATTCTATATAGCTACAAATAACCAAGCAATTCATCACAATTGATACTTCCATGTTTACACAAAACAAACATGATTATTTTCTGGCCAGGGTTTTCTGCAAATTCAAAATTACATAGATAGGTATTAAACTTACGGACCTTGGATTTAGTGAGGATTTCATGAATTTGATCTCAAAGGCAAGAGAAGCAAAAGCAAAAATAAATGGATGGGACTATATCAAACTAAGAATCTTCTACACAGGAAAAGAAACAGTCAACAAAACAAACAGGCAACAAACCGAATGGAGAAGATACTTGCAAACAATGCTTCTGATAATGAGCTAATATCAAAAATATATAAAGAACTCATACAACTCAACAACAGAAAAACAAACAATCCAATTAAAAAATGGGCAGAGAACCAGAACAGACACTTTCCCCAAGAAGGCATATAAATTGCAAACAGGTATATGAAAAAATGCTCAATTTCATTAGCTATTAGTAAAATGTAAATCCAAAGCGCAGTAACATACCACTTCACACCTGTTAGAATGGCTATTATCAATAAAACAAATAATAATAAGTGTTGGAGAGGCTGTGGAGAAATAGGAGCTCTCATACACTGTTGGTGGGAATGTAAATTGGTACAACCACTATGGAAAACAGTATGGAGATTCCTCAAAAAATTAAGAATAGAATTACTGTACGACCCAGCAATCCCTCTCCTGAGTACCAATCCAAAAAAAATCTAAAATCATTTATCTGTAAAGATGTATGTACCCCTCTGTTGAGTGTAGCATTATTCATGGTGGCCAAGACATGAAAACTAAAGTGTCCTTCGATAGATAATTGGATAAAGAAGATGCAGTACTTACATACAATGGAATATTACTTGGCCATAACAAAAGATGAAATACTGACATTTGTGACAACATGGATGGATCTGGAGAGTAAATGCTAAGTGAAATAAGTCATACAGAAAAAGTCGAGAATCATATGATTTCACTCATATGTGGGATACAAAACTGAAAGAAACAAACAACAAGACAAAAACTCATAGACACAGACAACAGTTTAGTGGTTACCAGAGGGTAAAGTGGTGGGGGGGGTGATAGAGGAGGGTAAAGGGGGTCAAATACATGGTGATGGAAGGAGAAATGACTTTGCGTGGTGAACACACAATGTGATCTATAGATGATGTAATATAGAATTGTACACCTGAAACATGTAGAATTTTACTAACCAATATCAACCCAATAAATTAAAAAAAAAAAGAAAATCCAACCTATACTGAAATCAAGTAAAAGAAAAAGTGAGTAAATTTAAAAGAAATATATTCTAGGGTTTTTTTTTAATTTTTATTTTTAAAACATGACAGAAGCAGAAAAAATGTATTACCATTTTATTTGGATTAATAATACTATTTTTCTGTCATTTTCAAGGAGCAAAATATTTTTCATGGCCATAGTCATAAACCTAAAATTAAATAGCATGAATATGTGCAGTTATGCTTCCTTAGAAATGCCTTTCATTTACATATTTGGGAAGTGATTAGGCTCTTGAGTCAAAGGGATTTAATAGATCTGAAATATTTCATTGACTAGGGAGTCAAAAACCAAGGGTGATTATTATTTATCACTGACACATAACTCTAGATATGTGAATAGCTTTGAAAGACTTTATTATAAAATTCTTGTAAAGAAGTGGTAGGTAGGTCAGTGTATATTTCTGTTGAAAAATGAAACAAATATATACTACGGAGTTGGCTTCAGGAAGATTCATTTTGCTGGTCAGAGAAAAATAGGGAAGCAAGGTGAAACGTATAAAATGGCAACTACCATGTTTCCCCGAAAACAAGACCTAGCTGGAGAAAAAATTAATATAAGACCCAGTATTATATTATATTATATTATACCCGGTCTTATATTATAGTAAAATAAGACTGGGTCTTATATTAATTTTTGCTCCAAAAGATGCATTAGAGCTGATTGTCTAGCTAGGTTTTATTTTCGGGGAAACATGATATGATTCCATACTGTCTTTAATCATTCCAATCTTTTTTTTTTTTTTTTTCTCTAAGAAAGATTCCTATGACAGGGACTTGATAATATTATAAAGCCAAGATTCATTTAGTAGTTCAGATCCTTTAGAACAATTCCTAAAATACAATACCCAATTAGTTGAATGATAATATTAATAAACCAACTTTAATCCCCAAAGTTGCTGCCCGTTAATCACCTGGAGAGCTTTAAAAATTTCTCAATAGCAAGGCTCTGCTCTGGCATATCCCTAGACATGAGATTCTGGTGTTTTTTAAAAAATCCCCAAGTGATTCCAATTGAAATCACATTTGATCACTAGTGACATAGGGACTAGACAAAACAAATAGTCAGTTTAAATTAAATTCACCTTGTATTAGAACTAATCAATTGGCTCTCACCTATAAACAAACAGGAAACACTTTTCCTATATATATGGCTAATCCTACACACCATCTAAAGATTACCGAGTCATAAAATGTTAGTGCTATAGCTGATGTTACTTGTAATCTTGTTCACCTTCTAACTGATTATAGCTAACACTGCCGGTGAGTCCTCCTTACTTTTGCATAATAAAGACAATTGTTTTCGTGTGTTTTTTTTTTATGCAAAGACTAGACACGATCAAATGATAATAGTTTCTCATTTTCTTTCTTCTGTGTCACATTTTCTTTTTCTTGCTATTGCTTTCATTTCTTTTCATATCACGTGATTTATTCTGTCTAGACTCTAGAGCAGGGATGTCCAAACTTTTTTCAACGTTTTTCACCAAGGGCCATATGCGGTAAAACACACAAAGAGCCGGGCCACTCATTCGAGGTAAAGTAGGTATTGCCTCACCTGGTTTATTTAAGTAAACTAAATATATTTTTGGAATTTGCTGCAGGCCAATTAAAAATGGATCGGGGCCGCAGTTGGCCCGCGGGCCGCAGTTTGGACACCCCTGCTCTAGAGCATCTTCATCCTTTAGGCCATTATGTATCTACATGTAAACTGTGGACCGACTATATCAGAATAACTTGGACTTTAAAAGCAGATTCATGAACCCTACCAAAGAACAATTTCAAGGAACCTGGAGATTATGACCCCTTTTATAATTTGTATGAGGGGTGATTCTTATGCACATGAGAACCACTACTTTAGTCATTCCTCATGCTCTAAACCTCACTTTGTGCAGAAGAGCAAACATCATTACTAAAAAAGTTTTGTACATAAAATTTCAGACCGCTATACTTATCTTCAGTTTTCATCCTTTCTGTAGCTTAAGGTAGCCCATGTTTTCTTCTAAGGTGTCAATCATAGTTCTCAGTCGGGTGATTATGCCCCCAAGTGTGCAGGGTTTAGTGATAATGTGGCTTTTATGCCCACCTGTCTGCTCCCCACTTGTTTCCTCTGATGATATATATAGGCAATAACATTTAGTATTTGTTATCAGCGATTCTACACCCTGGCTGGACATTAAAATCAACTGGTAAGGTTTTAAAAATCACTGATGCTTTAGCCTGACTTCTTAAGATTACAATTAGATTGTTCTGGGATGGAGCCCAGGCATGGCTTATTTTTCTCTTGTTCTTCTTCTTTGTTTTAACTTTAGCTGGTTATAATAGACGCCCAAAGTTTAAAACCAGCGACCTACTTAGCAGCACAATAGTTTGCTGTGCAATTTTATCAGGAACTCAGGTTTTTGGTTCATTGTGAGACATTATAGCTAATGCAGACATCACAAAAACACAACACTGTTAAAAATAATAACATCTCTCGGTTTGAAAAGTCCTGTTTTCAAGCTGCTGTTACATCCATCTACAGAATTTACTGCCTAAGGGTTGCAGATGGCAGAGTGCTACTTAGAAGAGACACCCTGTCGGGAAAACCACATTGCAGTGCAATTAATAACCAGGGAGTTTTGTTGCCCACACACTCTTAGTTATGGTTTGAAAAAAAAATCTTTATTGATTTATGAGATTAACTAACCTTATAAATTTGGTAATATATAAAATACATCTACTTTATAAACTGGGTTTATTGAAACAACAAATAAATATGTTGAAAATATTTTACAAATACCCACTTCAGGGGCAAGTCAGTGAATAAACAGTCTTTATCATTGTTTTTATTCAAAAAATCATTTCAGTACTCTGTGGCAAGTATTTTTGTACCATGTCAGACAGATAAGAAAATTGAGTTTCTAAGCAGATGTTTTGCTATTCCTGTTGACATTCCATCCAACAAATAAGCAGTGATGAAGCAAAGTGAAATGTTCCTATTATTTATCTGTATAGATCATTGTATCTTTATAGTTTTTATAGATTCAGAAATTCAAGTTTTGCTTCTTCATTATTGCTGAAAGCAATGCACAGATTTTAAGTAGTCATTTAGATTAGTTTTAAAAGACCCATGAAACCATCACCTATGATAAGTTGAGGTAAATTTCCATTCTCTTCCCACAAAAAGTTTTCCTGTGCCTTCAATTCCTCCCCCCTGCTGTTACCTGATTTCAATCTCCATAGATTAACTTTCATTCTGGATTCACGCAGTCTGTACTCATTTTTATCTGGTTTTTATCCCTACCATACATTGTTTTTTAGATTAATCCATGATGCTGGGTAAATCAGTTGTCTGACATTCGTTTAAGGTGTTCTGTATTTTTGTATATGTGAGTCTGTAGGCATTTATTTTTATTGTTTGTAGTATTTCAATGGATGGATGCCTACCATGACTTGTTTGTCTATTCTGGTATTGGGCATTTAGATTATTTCTGTACCTGTATATTATAAAGAAGACTTATACATTCTTGTATAAATCTACTTGAGCATATATTTTCATTTCTTTTAAATAAGTACCTAAGAATGAAATTCCTATTAAATAGTCGTATGTGTTTAACTTATAAGAAATTGTTCAGCAGTTCTTCAAAGTGATTAAAGAATTTTATACTCCAAACAGCAATGGAAAGATAAGAGGATCCTTATCCTTACCCACACTTTATTGTATCATATTTTTTGGTTCAGCTGTTCTACTGGGTGTGAGGTGATATTTCATCATGAATTGAGATGTGCTCAATGAAATGCACGTTGAGCATCTTTTCATATGCTTAAAGTCCATTTGAATATATTAACCTGTGAAGTGTGCACCATGTCTTTTACCCATTTCACATCCAATTGTTAATCATTTTATTTCATTGATTTATATAAGATTTATTATATATTTTGGATAAATGCTTTCAGTCAGAAACATGTGTTATAGGTCCCCCAGTATCTGGCTTGTTTATTCATTTAATTAATAGCTTCTTTTGTTGAATATATATTTAAATTTTTGTTGTTGACTAAATTTCTTGTTTATTTTGTTCTATAAATTGTGATTTTTTTGTTTCCTGTCCAAGAAAATATACTCCTAAGTTTAACTTTAAAAGTTTTATAATTGTAGGTATTATGCCTTTTTAGAGCATTATGAATAAATGAGTTTCACTTATTTCTAATATGGCTATCCAATTATTTCAATATTTGTTCAAAAGATTATTCTTTCCCTATTAACTTAGCATCTTTGTTAAAACTCAGTGTATTGAATATGTGATTGTTGTCTTCTGAACACTCTACTCAGTCAGATGTACTTAATTGTAGATACTAATACCATGCTCTCTTATTTCTGTAGCTTTATAGTAATTATTAAAATCAAGTAATTATTATTGTAATTATTGAAATCAAGTAATTGAGTCCTTTCACTTTTTTTTTTAAAGACTGCTTTAGATATTCTACATCCTCATTTCTTCCACATAAATTTTAGAATTATCTTGTCTATTTCTTCAAAATAACTGGTTGGACTCTACATACAAATTAGGAGAGTAGTCATCCTAACAAAGTTAATCATTCCCATTTGCAAACATATCTCATTGTTTATTTAGATCTTCATTAATTTCTCTGAATAATGATTTGTAGCTTCCAATTAGATGCATTTTACATGTACTTTAAAAATTTATTCCTAGATATTTGGGTTTTTTTATGCTACAATATATTACATTTATAATTTTTTCATTTTGGCAAATTTCATTATAATTGCATAAATATAAAATAGATTGTTATATTATCTTATAACCTTATTAAACTCCTTTTTACATTTTAGAGGTTTATATACAGAATGTTTTGATTTTAAACGTTGACAATGATATCTTCTGTGAATGAAAAGAATCATCTCTTGTTTTCCAATATTTATAGTTTAGTTTCTGTATCTTACCATATGGCTAAGACCTATAGGAAGATGTTAAATAGAATTGGCAAGAGCAGATACCCTTCCCAAGTCCCTAAACTTAGGAGAAAACTATTTAATATTTTAACATTAAGGGTGTTTACTGTAAGTTTTTTTTTTTCATAGCTATCCATTGTCACATTAAGAAGCTTCTCTTGTATTCTAAGTTTGCTATGAGCTTTGTTGTTGGATTATTTTTTACATAAGAGGTGCTGATTTTTCAATTTTGGGGCAGTTATTGAGACAATTATATAATGTCTCATTTATTCTGCAAATTTCATGTATTACATTTATTATTTTTTGATAATTAAACCAAACTTGAATATCTGGGATAACACACCTGATTATTCATTTTATACAGGGTTAATTTTGATTTGCTAATATTTTGTATCTATGTTCAGGAAGGATAGTGTTCTGTAATTTTTTTCCTTGTAGTATTTTTCATGTTTTGATATAAGTGTTATGTTGGCCTTTGTCTTAGTCCGATCAGGCTGCTATGAGAAAATACCACAGACTGGGTTACTTATAAACAGAAATGTATTCCTCACAGTTCTGAAGGCTGGACGTTGAAGATCAAGGTATCAGCATGGTCAGGTGAAGACCCTCTTAGGGGCTGCAGACTGTGGAACCCTTCTTGTGTCCTCCCATGGTGGACTGGGCTAGGGAGTTCTGTGAGTTCTCTTTTATAAAAGCTTTAATCTCATCCATGAAAACTCCACCCTCATGACATAAGCACCTCTGAAAGGCCCTACTTCCCAATACTATTACAGGGGAGGTTAGGATTCAAACTATTTTATGCTACTTCATAAACAAACAAAAAAACTTACTCAAGCTTTTATGCTCATATTATTAGTTTTTTTCTTGTTTATTTTGCCATAAACAAGCACATTATATTGTTAATATTGTTGCTTTAGTCACTTATTAATCTTTTAAATAAGTTAAGGAAAACAAGTATGTTTACATATCACCAGTTATTTTCCATTTCCTGTGCTTTTCACTCATTCTCAGACAACTGGAATTCGTAATTTCACTCCATCTAAAAGTACTTCTTTCAGTATTTCTTATAGTAAAAATCTACTGGAGACAAAATCTCTTAGTTTTTGTCTGTCTGAGGATATATTTGTGAAGGTTATTTCATTAGATTTAGAATTCTAATTTAAGAGTTACGTTTTTCTCTTCCAGTATTTTAAAAATATTCCAACATTATCTATTATTTCTGGTGAGACATCGGTCTTTATTAGTATCATTTTTTTCTCCTTTCTCAAGTAAGAGATTTTTTTTTCTCCCTCTGGCTTTTTCCTTTACAGAACATGGCTTTATCTTTAATTTTCAGCTGTTTGGCTCTGGCGTGTGTGTGTGTGTGTGTGTGTGTGTGTGTGTGTGTGTGTGTGTGTGTGTGTGACCGTGCATATTTTGTATTTATTTATCCTCCTTGGGGCATTCACTGAACTTTTTGGATCTCTGGGTTGATGCCATCCGTCAATTTTCCAGTTTTACTTTGGCAATAATCTCTTTAAATATTTCCTCTTCCCCACTGTCCTACTCATGTCCTTTCAGAATCCAAATACATACATGTTAGAGTGCTGGATATTGTCTCACATATCTTGGATTTGCTACTTCACTCTTTTTTTATTTTTGTTTGTGTCCTTTCTCTTCAATGATCCTTTCCTCTGTTGTATCCAGTCTTATATTAAGCTCATTAAATAATTCTTTAAATTTCTACTTGTTATTTTATGTAGTTTCCATATCTGTGCCAAAACCCTCATATAGTAATTCTACCTTTTCCACAAAAATTCTTTTCATTTTTAGTGTAATTTATTATTATTTTTTAAATTTTGTGTGATAATTTCAATATCTAGACTATCTGTGAAACTGCTTCTAATGACTAATGATCATTACTACTCTTGACTATGGTCCACTTTTTTCCTGATTTTTTTGTATGTTCATTATAATTTTTGCTTACATGCTGTACTTATTGCATTAAAAAACAATGAAGACTGAAATAAATAATATTTACCACCAAAAGGGCCATACTCTTTCTTACGTAGGCTGACATAATTTATTGGTAGTTTATTTGATTCTGGGATTTATTTAAGCTTTAGCTAGAATCAGTTCATACTGGTTTTAAATATTTTGAAGATCAGATCACATTTGTCTCTTTAGCAGGGTCTCGGATCTAAGCTCTGGCAAGATTCCGAAGACCTACTTATACTTCCATACTGAGCTGTAAGCTTTCAGAAACGGAAAAATTGCCCCTTGATTTCTAGCCCTGCTTCTTGCATTTATGGTTGTTGTAGAGTTTTCTTTGCTCACTATTCTCACTCCTTGATTTCTGTGCCTCTGGAGATATTGTTTAGCCCTATTTCCGTATTACAAGTTTTCTGACTGTGGCCCTTCCCTTGCCTT
This sequence comes from Rhinolophus ferrumequinum, assembly GCF_004115265.2. Classification (NCBI taxonomy): domain Eukaryota; kingdom Metazoa; phylum Chordata; class Mammalia; order Chiroptera; family Rhinolophidae; genus Rhinolophus; species Rhinolophus ferrumequinum. The sequence continues at coordinate 19,418,814 of NC_046309.1, forward strand.
CTTTAGGTTAAACTGGAGATTACCTGGGGAAAGGATTCTCTTAGTTCTGACCCACTCTTAGCCTAAAAATCTTTTAGAGGGTTTCTGTTGGCTCTTCTTCTCTGTACTCTAATTTTAGTTGAAGAATCACTGAAAAATTAATTCTACGTGTGTAATCTTCCTCTCTGGCAAGATATATTTTAAAAATTTAATTTGTTTACTTATTTGTAAATTATGTAATAAAGAGAATCCAACATGTCAAATTAAATGTAGTCATGCAGCTTAGAGTAACAAATATTTTTTATCATCTTTTGAACCAAATTCATTATAAGAAATAATGTAACTCTAAAAAGGGTTTAAGGCACACCATTGCTTTAGAAAGGTAACTAGCATCCAGCGAATATTTTGTAACTAGAAGAGGAAGAAAATGTATACATGTTGAGAAAAATGCATGCTATAAAAATCTTTTTATGAAAGAAATACACTCAATAAGGTAATATATTATTTGAGGAGAAATGAAAATTAGATACTATCCAAAACTCTGATAATTATCCTTTATTCTTAATATTTAATCTGTTTGCTATTTCAACTTAACCTTTAAGCTATTCAAGCAGCTAACAGATTCTTTTGTATAATATTAAGATTCTCATTACTTAAGAAATCATTTCAGCAATGTTAAAAATCAATACGTATTTAATCATCAGGTAACTGAAAAGGATGGGGAAGACTCTCAAATCTAAGAAGAAAATCAGTAGTTACTAAAGACATTTCCTTAATACTGGGTTATTTGGAAATCTTCATTTTGGGAAATACTCATTCAGACATTTATAAAAAAGATGCACTTTTTTTTTTCTTTTTCTTTTTGGCAGTGGTCTCTGGCAAAAACCAGGGATAACCAATATGGTGACCTTGATTTAAAGGACAGCCTGCCAGGTTTGAACATTACTCTAGATAGAAGGTAGAAGCTTATATAATTCTTATTCATTTTATCTTACTAGTTCTGAGAAGGCACAGTCTGTTAATCTCCAACCCCCAAAACCTGAATGACAGATTTTTGAGGATTTCAGTAAATGGACATTTGAGAATTTACTCCCTTTTTTGTAGTGTATTTTGGTATCTTTGCACAAAACAAAATTGGGAAAAAAAGTCCTGATTTTGTTTCCTTTCAGAATTTCTCAGAAATACCTGTCACAATTCCGTTGACCCACATTTAAAGAACACAAGAAAGATTTTAGGAAAAGATTAGCTTCCTGAGAAAGAGGAGTGTCAATAATACAACACAGAAATAAAAACTGCCACTTAGGCTAACGACATGATATTCGTGTTACTTCTGAATCTAAATTGACTATGTCTTATGTGGAAACTATATTACTGTCATTGATGTTGTCCTCATAATTAACAACATCTATCAAATATGGATGCATTTTGGATGGAGCTTAATACAGTTTGAGGTTCATTGAAGAAAAGGTCAATTTAACGTCTTCATTTCCAGTTTGGATGCCATTTATTTCTTGCTCTTGCCTGATTGCTCTGGCTAATGTTTTCAATACTATGTTGAGTAACAGTGGTGGTGGTGGGCATCCCTGTTCTGTTCCCCATTTTAAAGAAAAAGCTTTCAGTTTTTCACCATTAAGTATGATATTAGCTGAGGGTTTGTCATATATGATCATTATTATGTTGAGGTGCTTTCCTTCTATACCCATTTTATTAAGTGTTTTAATCATAAATTGTCACTTTTGTAGATGACGTGATTCTTTATATAGAAAACCCTGAAGACTCTACCAAAAAGCTATTGAAAACAATAAATGGATAAAGTTGCTGGATACAAATTCAATGTATAAAAATCCATCACATTCCTATATACTAACAATGAAATTTCAGAAAAAGAAATGAAAAAAGCAATTCCTTTTGCTAGTGCAACAAAAAGAATAAGTATCTAGGAATAAATTTAACAAAGGATGTGAAAGACCTACACACTGAAAACTACACATTATTAAAAGAAACTGAAGATGACTCAAAGAAATGGAAAGATATTCTGTGTTCATGGATTGGAAGAATCAACATAGTTAAAATGGCCATATTACCCAAAGCAATATTCAGTTTAATGCGATCTCCACCAAAATCCTAATGGCATTTTTTTTGAAGAAATAGAACAAAAAATCATTAGATCTGTATGGAAACACAAAAGAACCTGAATAGCCAAAGCAATCCTAAGAAAAAAGAACCAGTCTGAAGGTATGATACTGCCTGATTTCAATTTGTACTACAAAGCAACAATAATCAAAACAGCATGGTACTGGCAGAAAAACAGGCACACAGACCAATGGAATAGAATTGAAAACCCAGAAATAAACCCACATATATATGGGCAGATCGTTTTCAACAAAGAAGCGAAAAACATACAATGGAGAAAAGAAAGCCTCTTCAATAAATGGTGCTGAGAAAATTAGAAAGCCACATGCAAAAGAACGAAACTAGACGGCTAATCTGTCACAATATATAAAAATTAACTCAAAATAGATCAAAGACCTAAACATAAGACCTGAAACAATAAATTGCATAGAAGAAAGCACAGGTACTAAACTTATGGACCTTGGGTTCAAAGAGGATTTTATGAATGTGACCTCAAAGGCAAGGGAAGTAAAAGCAAAAATAAATGAATGACATTATATAAAACTAAAAAGCTTCTGCCCAGCAAAAGAAACCATTAACAAAACAAAGAGGCAACCAATCAAATAGGAGAAGATATTTGCAAACAATGCCTTTGATAAAGGGCTAATATCCAAAATATGTAAAGAACTCATACAACACAACAACAACAAAAAAACAAACAATCCAACTGAAAAATGAGCAGAGGATCTGAACTTCTCCCAAGAACACATAAAAACAGCCAACAGATATATGAAAAAATGCTCAACTTCACTAGCATTAGAGAAATGTAAATCAAAACCACAATGAGATATCACTTCACACCTGTAAGAATGGCTATTATGAACAAGACAAGCATTAACAAGTGTTGGAGAAGCTGTGGAGAAAAAGGAACCCTCATACACTGCTGGTGGGAATGTAAACTGGTACAATTACTATGGAAAACAGTATGCAGATTCCTCAAAAAAATTAAGAATAGAATTACCATATGACCCAGCAATGCTTCTTCTGGGTATCTATCCAAAATATCTGAGAATATTTATCCATAAATATATATGTATCCTGATGTTCACTGCAGCATTATTCATGGTGGCCAAGACATAGAAACAACCAAAATGCTCTTCAATATATGATTAAATGAAGAAGATGTGGTACATCTTCTTTGTGTGGTACACAATGGAATAATACCCAGCCATAAGAAAAGATGCAATACTGCCATTTGTGAAAACATGGATGGATCTTGAGAATATTACGTTAAGTGATTAGTCAGATGGAAAAAGTCAAGAATAACATGACTTCACTCATATGGTGGATATAAAATTGAAAACAACAAAGGAACAAGATAAATAAATAAAAACTCGAAGACACAGCCAACAGTTTAGTGGTTACCAGAGGGTAAGGGAGGAGGTGGTAGAAGTAAAGGGGTAAAATATATGCTGATGTATTACAAAAACATACACTTGAATCCTATATAATGTTACTAACCAATAAATTTAACAAAAAAGTAAAACTGTCTAAATATTTTAGCAGATTACAGGATATATTTTTATAATAGTGTTTACGTAATAATTCAGTAGTGTTTTTTACGATGAAATAGTTTTCTCAGATAAAATGGAAAAACCTGACAACAGCCTCAGAATTCACTACACGTTAAAGAGTGAATAACTTATACTGTATGAGGTTAATACGCCATGTAATTCTCTCAGCAAGAAGACAAGATATCTCTTAGATCATAGCTATACACTGAGACTGTTCACCTATTTTATTAAAGCTGAGTGGTAGTTTAGTTGCATAACCAATTAGTTAAAATTAAACAACTAATCAGTTAGAATAGCAGTTGCCTAATAAATTGATTTAATATTGAGATAAGAACAATTAGCCCTCATGGCGTATATATATTTCACTCTGACCATTTCATTTGCTTATCTTAAGATAAATTTTAGGTTTTTGTCCTTATAAAATAATGTCAGAGTCAATTCAGTCTGCATTAACAAAATACTATAGACCAGGTGGCTTAAATTACAAAAATGTATCCCTCATAGTTCTGGAGTCTGAAAACTCCATGATCAGGACGCCAGCATGGCCAAGCTCTGGTGAGAGCCTCCTTCCTGGTTGGCAGATGGATGACTTCTTGCCGAATTCTCACCAGGCAGAGCTCTCTCATGAGGGCACTACGCTCATGTCTAAATCATCTCCCTAAGGCCCTACCTCCAAATACCATCACATTGGGGATTAGGGCTTCAACGTATGAATTTTGGAGGATACAAATATTCAGTTGATAGCAAATAACCTTCTTTTAACTGACAAATATTAACCTAATGTTGCCAAGGCAATTATATAATGGTAGCTATGAACCATGAAATCCAGTCAAATACAATTTACATAGCATTGAGGTTGCCTCAATAAGTATCCAGACCTTGATCTTGATATGCATATACATTTTTTTTTGGTTTGACCCAATAACTATATTTAATAAAACATGTTGCCAAAAGCTAAGAAATAAAGATAGAAGCAACTGGGAGAAATGTTATGATAGGTTAATTTTCAGATTTAGAAAAACAGAAAATAAGAGATGAAAATTTTGTCAACAGTATGGAATTCCAGGAAAAAAATTGTTCGGGAGCAATCAGAATATAAAATAACACATTGCTGATTGTCACTGTGCTGTATAAAACACAGTTAGTATCCAAAATTTGTAAAAAAAAAATAAAATAAAAAACTAATTTCTAAAACCCTAAGATATATTGTTATAAGGTACATAATAAAATCAATTAAGTTAAACACAACAAGCCTTGTGAAAAAGATAATGAGTAATATAATAATAAAACATAAGTTCTAATGTTCTGGATTGTTATTTTTTGTATAGTTTTTAGTGAATGTTATAAGGCTATATCATTTTTTTTAGAGATTTGTTCGACTGTATAATTTTTTCACAATATAACTCCCCCTCCTCTGCCATAATTCACTGTAGGCGGGACCTTTCCCCACCCCACTGATGTTACACTTGACCGTATCTCTGCTGTAGGCAGAAATAACAGCATGCCAGCTCTCAGCCAAGGCCTTCAGAGACTTTGTTCCTGCTCTGCTCTTTTGAGCTTCTGATTCCAGCAGGAGGAAAAAGAGAAAAAAGAAAAAGCTCCAGGGCCAGTTTTCCTTCCAGAATGAAGATAAAGTATGGCTAAATCCAAACCTGAAGTTAGGCCAAGGTCCTTTGACCACAGCACCAGAATACCTGCCAAAACTGAGGCTGAAGTGCAAATCCATGCATAAAAAATACATATGAACTGTCTTAAGCTAGTTTAGGTCGTTTATTGTGTAGCATGTCAAAGCCTGGTGATGGTGGACTGAGACTCGGGCGTACTGAGAGCAAAGCAAGTGTGGAAGTCAGACTTGCTGATACCCAGGACGGGAGCTGGGATGTGAAGATATAAAACAGGAGAAACAGACTTAGACATCAGGGTCTGTACTTTGTAAGTTATCCTAACATCAAAGTGATCCACTGAAAAAGTTTACTCAGCTAAATAAACACGTTTAACATTTAGAAAGATGACTTACTTAGATTTGTAGCAAATATTAACTGAATTTTCAGAGGACAGCCTCCCAATCCAACACAGAATATTTCTCCATGAACGATATTACAATTTTTTTTTTTTAGTCCATGGTTGGAATGGCAGTAAAATCAATTACACAAATGTTATAAAGGCTTTGTTCTAGAAGGAGAAGTGAGCTCTGCCATTGGCATCTTCCCTCGAGGTATCTGGTAGGATAAAGCCTGGGTTTTAACAGGTGTCTGGCTTAGCATACAAGAGACAGAGCTTGCATACCGCTAATATTGTAAGGTCTTATTAGAGAGACACTCCACTTCGCCCCTTATGAAGCTTGGAGCCCCAAAGGACAACAGTTTGCAGAGAAAAATCACCCTATATAGAGAGGAAATATTTACCTTTCTCAAATTCTACTTACAGCAGAACAGACAAAGTGGAATAAGCATCCCTTAAGAATTCCTAACTGGATGCCCATATGCTCCTGAAATTGGTCCATGAATTCATGCTACCTGCGTGGTTCAAAGCACACTAGTTAATATTTTATTTTAGTGTTGTCCCAAATTAGTAATGCTTCTAGGTACCTGACAGAAACAAATGCAGTCACTCTATCTGAGGGACAATTAGAGAAATCTTCATGGAAACATTAGCATTTATTTATTTCACAGAAAACCTGAGGAAGCATCGTTGTAGTATTTTTATCTATTTACAAATAGCAATTCAATAGGAAAAAGGAGAACATGTTCGAGGAACAAAGGTGCATTAATCAAGTTCTTGAGGAAGTATCTTTATAATGTGAAATCTCAGTGTGACTACATAAGTCAAATGAGTCAGCTCATGAATAACATGACGGAAGTAAAAGCTTCAGACATAGTAAGAAAATACAACATACAAATAAGAGAATATATAAGAAAATGCTATATAAATACAAGGCAGAGAAACAAGCCTTAATCTCTCCCCTTAGACTCCCCATTTCATATATACTTTCTATTTTTTTCAGGGAGGATAATTTTCTGTACTTTTGTACACAGAGATTAACATAAGAATTAACCAAAATGCTTACTTAAGAAAGTGCTGACCAGATCAAAGAAGAACTCAAAGAATCAGTTAAGACATATTAATACTTTTATATCGAACATGGAGTTAACCTGGATAGTGGCAGCCCTCTGCCTTGAAAGTAAATTATTTATCGCTTTAGAAATTCATGCAATGTACAAGATAGCAGCCGGAAGTATTTACATAACAGAGTGACAGTTAATAATACACAAATGAGTTACCAATTCAAACTGCTGAACATGTTTCTAATTATTGTACAACAATTTCAGGATCACTGTATTCCAATACAATCAGTCAGGCCGGGAGTTCAAAATATTTCAGAATCTGAAAAGATGATCTTGGTAAAAATGTCAGATAATAGTAATGGCAGCATTAAATAGAGATTAATCCTCTCATCTACAATCATACCTCTTGAGCTTTAAATGCCTTGCCACAAATATTTACATGTTTATAATAAAGGCTAAGCAAAATAAAGTTAATTTGAAAATCTATTAACTGTTCTCGTATGTTATATGTTACTGGAATGACATTTATAACATCATAAGGCAGGTGACATATTTTTTTCTTAAAAAAATGCTTTTTTCCATAATGTCACTTTTTGACTAATCCTAAATTACGTTTGTTAAAAAAAAAAAAAAGGCAAAAGCATGAATTGTGTAAAGGCGCCAAAATATTAAAAGTCCATGTGGGATACTTTGACCATGACAAAGCTGCTAATTTCTTGTTGAATAATTCTAATTGCTTGTTGAAAACATAAAATTTGCTACCGAGAAATCACGAGCACCAAAGGACAATTTGAAACGAGGCACACTATATCACTGAGGAATTGGGAGCAGAAAGCGAGTTTCCATTTACTTAAATTTTCTAGAAGTGTAGACAATGCAATGACTTCTACTTCAAAGGGTGTGATGAAAGGGACAGGACAAACAGATTTTTAGTATGACGATCAGGAGCCATAAAAACCCCCTATCCTTCTGCATCACACTGCAGTCTAAAATAAGGGAGTGTATGGAGAAAGAGCTAAATTTCTCTCTGATTTCTGATTCCATATTCAGTAACTGGCCGACTGCGATAGCTGAGGGTCGAGGCAGTTGCCTAATCCAAAAAAGTCATGTATTTAGCGGCATCACAATGGGGATGCAGAAAGGTGCATACAGTGAAGGCAACAATCAGACTTGCTTCACGGGACGCAGTGGTTTAACTTGAGACAAGTGATATCAGTATAGGTCCAGCCTTAAAAACTGCACAGTTATCTGACTAGGGAGACGGCTCAGCTTAGCTGCATCACTGAGGTTCCTAAACTTTTGAGCATTTTCATGATTGTACCTGAGACTATTTCCCAGACGATACATTGAGAACGTGCCATGGAACAGGTTCAGTTAAACAGCAAGACTCCCGATAATCTCCAGGCATGTTAGTCTTACAGGTTAAGACAGAAGAATATTTCTCCAATTCCACTGATTGTTGGGAAACAAGATTTCCAGCCAAAATGAACTCCAAGGCAGGGAGGGTTACATGCTAATTGTGGATAGCTTTTGTTAGGTTATGGTGGAATTGGTCCTGGAAAAACATAAGAACGGCAGTAATAATAGATGTCATTTTTCAAATTTTGATCAAGTGATAACCACTTAATTATCCATTTGAAATCTCAAGGTACCCTCAGGTGGCAATATTGTTATTATCCATATTAAACAAATTAGAACACAATTGAAAAATTACTTTTTCCAGGACCAATGTTTTGTCCAGAAATAGCAACTACCCTTAGTTCACATATAAGGGATTGCAAAGTATTCGCAAAAATATTTTTTTGAAACTCTGTTTGCTGCTGTGATATCAAATCAATTTAAATGTGATGTAAGGTTAATTCAGTTTAAAATTTAGCGCATTTAATTAAACTGAATTAAAAGGTTAATTCAGTTAAAATTCCTTCCTCCTCTCTCCTCTCTTTAATTCCAGGTTAACTACATTACTCTTAAACCTCTATATTTCTCTTATTTGCCTTCCATCCACTCTATGAGTAAATTCTGCCAATTTACTGTCTAAATTTTACTTCTTTTCATCTTCACTGCCACATCATCAATGAAAACCATCATCGCTGTTTGCGACATTACTGCAGTACCTTCCTAACGGGCCTCAGTTAGCATTCCATGTTCATTATCCAAACAAATACACTGGCGTTGCCAAAAAAATGTATACACATGCCTCGTACTCATCTTTTGTTATTGGTATATATTACCACAATTTTAATACAGGTTTCTTTTTTCCTTTCTTAAAATGTGTATACATTTTTTGGCACCCTCTATATATATTTAAAAATGAACTGCCACCAACACGCTTAAAATCTTTTAGAATCTTACGATTACGCGGGTAAAATCCTGAAATCACTTATGTAACTCATAAAATTATTCATGGTATAGTCCTGTAGACATCTCCATACTTGTTTTTCTTTTGATGCCCTATTTCCTAGTTTAAATACCAATGTCCAGGATTTTCTTTTGAAAATCTGCCCCCCTCCAAATCTTCATTGAGGAACAACTACCAAATATAACTGTATATATTTTAAGTGTATATCTTAATAATTTGAAATACATATACAATGGAGAATGATTACCAAGATCAACATAATAAACACATCCATTATCTTACATAGTTAACTTTTTTGTAGTGAGACTGTCTAAGATCTACTCTCAGCAACTTTCACACTCTTCTCTTTTTTGTTTTTCACAACTCCTTGCTCACTCCATTACAACCACACAGGACTCAACTCCACTCTCACCAACATAAAGCCTCCTCACGCAGAGGGGCACCATCTGATGTAATTTGCATTCTTCACCTAACACACTGTCACACAATAACACTGCTCAATTAATAAACTGATGAATGGATAAATAAACGAGTATAACATCCTCCATAGAAATCATATATATAAGTATATAGAAGAAACTATTCAATAATTATTTTAGACAGTGTGAGAAAACAACATTTATTGTAATAGGGGTTTGTTGAATAATACTGATAATCTGCTTTCATATTCATAACAGTAAGGTATTTTCTTCTCTTTTGAAAAATATATGCTTATTTTTCCTTGTAATTTTGATTTCATGATGAACTATGGTTTGTTAAGGTTAGAACAGCACTTTATATTTCATCCTATGAATGTCTATTTTGAAATCCTGTAGGTAACTTATTCACATAATTGACAAAAATGTATTGACTACATACCATGTGTCAAGCACTCAGCTATAGCATCTTGAAAGATAAAGAAAACATGATCCTCAACGTTTTGAATTTTATACTTAGTGTGTATAAACAATTATGACAATACAACACATTAAAGGATAACAATATAAATATGTACAGTCAGGCAAGGGTCTCCCGGGCAGTGAGCTGAGTATGTGGCAGACAGCTCCTCAAGCTCCTAAGGCTCCTCAAGGCAGGTGACGAGTAAGCTGGGTGTTGAAGGGTCCGCAGAAGCTTTCAGGCAGAAAAGAGGGAAAATGAAATTCTACTCAAAGAAACATCATACGGATGTAGAAGTATGTGTCATCATCTTATAATAGTCAGCTCTAAGAGTTCAGAATCTTGAACTTATGGGGACCACTAATGTGGTTGAGAGAAATGAAATAGAATCAAACTGCAAAGTGATTTGTCTCCAAGTCACAGTTAAAAGCTAGGATCATATGTTCTAAGTAATGGGAGTCACTTTTAAGTGGCAGAATTAAACTGAGATAAAAATGTTCATAATGCTCCAAATGTGCATCTCACAGGCATACAACACAAAATAAGACAAATGAAATGAGCAGGGAATCCTCTCCCAGCTCTGTGACACGTCGGCATAGAAAGGGGAACTAGTGAAAGAAGGGTGAAGAACACGCCTACAGTTAGATGCTAAGTCAGAACCATTTCTCCTTTCTTTTACTTTCTTGTCCTTTCTTCCCTCCCTCCCTTCCTTTTTTCCTTCTTTCCACGCATTCATTCAACAAATATCTATTCCACACGTTTTACATTTTCAGTAATTATTTTAAGCATCGGTGTTCTAGACTTTACCTTTTGGTGAAAGGAGGCAAAAAATAAACAAATGGCTAAACACATTATAGATCCAGCTTCTAGCTCAATGCCTGAAACAAATATAATCTGTGTGTAATATTTAAGAATGAGAGATTTGCATTACACTGATTTTTTGATTAGTCCCATTTTTACCACTATCATGTGACCACATGTAAGTTGTTTAACCTCTCTGGAATTCAGCATCCCGATCTGTACTTACAACATATGTGTGACTATTAAGTGACGTGGTATTTTAGCATGTGTATGACACATAGCAAGTGCTCATGTTAGTTATTAAACTAGCTATTTATTACTGTTTTCCCCCGAAAATAAGACCTAGCTGGACAATCAGCTCTAATGTATCTTTTGGAGCAAAAAATAATATAAGACCCAGTATGATATGATATGATATGATATGATATGATATGATATGATATGATATGATATGATATGATATACCCGGTCTTATACTATATAAGACCCGGTCTGATTTTACTAATAACACATCCATTATCTCACATAGTTAACTTTTTGTTGTGAGAATGTCTAAAATCTACTCTCAGCAACTTTCACACTCGTCTCTTTTTTGTTTTTCACACTCTTATAATAAAATAAGACGGGTCTTATATTAATTTTTGCTCCAAAAGACGCATTAGAGCTGATGGTCCAGCTAGGACTTATCTTTGGGGAAACACGGTATATATTTGATGAATAAGTAAATTGGAGCAAAGTAGAAATAAAAACTATAAAAGTGTACCTTAATGAAAATTAAGAAAATAAAAAGCTTGAAGAAAGGAAACTTCTACTAAGAAAGAATACTTTTTGCAAACTTCCACTTTTCTTGATCTTTGCATTTCTATTTCTTGGCTCTTTTGAGTCTATAAACTTTCACTCTCAATCTCAACAAAGGATTTCCTTACTATTAATATATATAACAACAACACTGTGTGTTGCAAGTCCCTTCAAAATTCCCCAACTTAAAAATTCCTGTCTTTATTTCTTATTAGAGTTCTCTCACTCTTCTGAGACAAATCCAGTGATTTATTTCATTTTAGTACCTGCAAACTAGAACCAAATTAATCAGAAGTAGCAAGTTCTTTCAAAAATTTTGGATTACTTCATTGTAACTTTTTAAAGATTATTTCTATTGTGTTCTATAAAAACACCTGAGAGTCATGCCCAGAATAACATTCTTTCAGCATCAAATAAAATTTCAGTTTATGCACACATCTTTAATAACTGCATTGTTCAACAACTTGTTTCAAAAGTAATTTGCTATAACCCAGATCAATAAAATTATTAACCACCTCCCCTTCTCTACTAGACAGATGAAGAATCAGCCTATTATAGGAGTGAACATTTAGCCTCTTATATTCCAAAAGTTTTCATATAAATATAAGTTATATATTAAATGTTTTATATCTATATTATTTCACATCCACTGGATAGATAACCCATTTTACATCACTGAGATTTTATATTTTTGTTTATTTTACTTTTATATTTAATGCCTAGAAAAATACCTGCTAAAAAGTAAATAGCATTTTGAAATGAATGAATCTACAATAATTTATGAAACCAACATGTATTGAAAGCCATTTTTCAACACTATAGTGATATGAACTAGGACACTGTTCGAAAATAGTGACCACATTAGTTGAATAAATAAAAGTAAGGTGGTTATACATGTGAACATAGGCCAATAGCCATATGAAAACACACTGTAATACACATTGCACATGGTTTATTGACATTAAATCACAATACATGGTCGTTTCAATGTATTGTCCATTAGCAATGCATAGTCAATATGTTTTGCAAAATTCAATGTGGTTTATTAACAAGCAGTTCTATCAATCTCAGCAAACGAATCTAGGATACACTGTCTTAGAAAAGGGTCTCTGATTTTCACTTGAAAAAGAGAAAAAGTTCATCTCAAAGATCATAAAATAGTTCTTTACTCTAAAAGGCATAATGAGAGTATACAATCTATAAAGAACTATAATTATATTATCTATTTTCTAGATTGTGTGGCCACTATTCATAGACAAAACCAGAGTCTTGTTAAGCTTTATATACAGTTGCCTCTGAGATATAATTTAGCCTCAGTATCTACTTACTTATTTTCAACATTCTTTCAATATAGGAAAGACACATGTTAACATTATTGAAATACAATTCTTTGTCATGTGGCTTACTTAGCCTTTTGATTCAGTTACCATAAACTTTGGTGTTAGTTACTGGCTGTATAACCACGGGTAAGTATGTATTTATCATTACATATAAATCTATAAAATGAGGAATAATGTATAACATACAGAATTACTGAGATGTCTAAGTGAGGTAAGTGTAACGTACGTGCCACAAATGCTGATGTACATTTAATTGCTCATCCAATATTGATCAAACATCTATTTAAAAATCAAATGCTGACAGTCATAATGTTCTTTCTCACTACAGATCATTTTGCTCCTCTCAAAATCAAATCCTTTCTGGAGATCTTTCCCAGATAAGCATAATGTTCAATTTTTTAAAAAAAATCATTAAAACCTACCAACTGGTTTGCTATAAGCATTTGTTTTATTATTTATTCTTCATAGTTTTTAAACTCCTGAAATGATATATTGAATGAAAAATATACTCACTGGCAACGCACAGAGTTTTCTGATAATATTAAAATTAAGTCATCTCTTTGCTTACTTCCATTAAAAAAGTTAGTACCTTTTACATTCAGAGTGGTGGTCCTGGTAACAGGAGAGATAGGCTGAATGAGTCGGGTTCCCCTAATATCCAGAACAAACAGCCCTGCACTTCTGTGCAGAACCCAACTCCGCTGATGTGTGTCCTTAATATTGTTTATTTTTATCTCCTCCTCTACAGCATACACTTCATCACTGGAAAGTCTGTGTTGTCCCTTTGTCCCATGTCATTCCTTTGTTCCCTGCTACCCAAATTGCGTACCAGTGCTTTCTTCACACTGAGAAAACTCATAATAATTATCTATTAAAATATTAATTGGTTTGAAAAACAAAATCACCTCTGCTCCTGAGAGGTGAATGCACATAAATGTGTATGACTGTCAGAAGAGGTCAATGAAAAGAAACTGAATTATATCAGGAAAGATTTGGGGTGTGGCCCCCACTTCTGTATGTCGTGATCTTGGTCACAATACCAGCACTGCCCCATACGAATATGACTGGAGCCACAAGCGTTAGCCACGTGTGTAATTGTAGACTTTATATGGCCACATTATAGAAGTAAAATAAACCAGTGAAATTAATTTTAATAATGTATTTTATTTAAACCAATTTATCAAAAATATTATAATTTACCGTATAATTAACATACAATATTAACAAGAAATTTTACAGGTATTATATAGAGTCTTTGAAATAGGGTGTGTATTTTACAATGATAGGATATATCAATTTAAACTAGCTACATTTAAAGTGGCCAAAGTGACATATGGCTAGGGGTTACATATTGGAGAGCAACACTTCTAGAATGACAGAGAAGATACTAAAGTAATTTTGTTTATTGGAAGATCATTAAAATATTCATTTAAGTGGGTAAATGTATACAATGTTTCTAAAAGGTGATCTATAGTATTGGACATGTATCTTAGCTCTCATTTTAATGAGATTGATTGCTTCAGGTAGAGTTATATCTCTCTTCTGGTAGCTTTGATGGCATTTTCCCGTTTCTATAGAGGAAAACGGCTACCCTTCATGCCTTCCTCTTTATCTTTTTCCCTTTTCCCTTTTTCAAATCACTGTTTTTCTTTCCTTCAAAATAACTAAATGAAAAGAGACTAAGCGAGCCCTGAATTGGGGATTTGATCATTTCGTTTCTGATATTCACTTCTAATGCCTGGGGGGGTGGGGTTTGTTCTTCAATGGAAGAATACTTATTCCTGCTTAACTCCTATATAAAGTATGTTGATATTATAAATATTGTATGACAGATTGTACCCAGAAACACACTTTAGAACTCTCTTATTCAAGAATTTTCATAGAGCTGCCCAAACCTTGACCTTCACACGAGAGGAATGAGTTCGTGGTTTTGCTTTCCGATTCAACTTTAGTTTTTTGAGTTCAACATGTTGGATTGTTTTCAGTGCTGTAATCATGATACTTCCCAAGAAATACTGATGTTCAACAACCCCTACTCTTCTTTATCTGTGCCCTATAACAATATTTCAGTTATTTTTGCGTGTATGCTGTATGGTCATAAATCAACAAGGGCTGTTTCCGCAGGTGCTTGAGCATAGGTTTCTCATACTTGATTTATTCCATGGGCATCGCACAGTTATACAGAATTTCAGCCTATGTGATCTTTCACTATCTCTACCTCTCTCCCTTCTCTTTTCATTAAATTAGGTTTAGTAAGCTGTTTCAAACATAGCAATGGATTATGCATCTCTTTTCAAAACAGTCCAGTTTTCAAAATATGAAAAGACAAAAAACCCCAGGCATTTTTAAATGCCCTGTAGTTTAAAAGGCTGGTGACCATCATTTCAGTTAGCCAATTTAGTGCAAACTATAGCAATTATCTGCTGTTATAGTCCTGTAAACAGTAAACAGAATACCAGGATGGCATATATTATGAAATATCAAAGCTTTGCAAGGAAAATACAAAATTTAGGGGCATAAAATCTAAATGTTATTGATTTTAGGCTAATGTTATCTGACTTGATTCTGTTTTCTTGCTCCCATAAAATTTCCATTTTCTAGCTGGCTTTTAGAAAATCACAATTTTAGTGTAAATAAAATACACTTTACTTAGGCAACAAAAGTATGAGATTCAAAAATATTAGCTTACAAGATAGTACTGGAAATGTTTACTCTGGTCTATTGACAGCAATTTCAAAATTACCTTTAACAAAAGTATTCAACTAGTAATTACATTTTCCTAAGAAATATACCAAGGAACACAATGGAAATATTCTATACTAGAATCGACTAAATATTTAAATAGGCCCAGTTATTCACACATAACATTTTTGTCTTTCATTACTTTATTCCTCTCCTCTCGTCTGTCAGTATTTTTCTTATGCACAAATACTGAAATTCCAATGCATTATTTCTGAATCAATAGTGTATATGACATTTACAACTAAATAATACTAATTATTTGAAAAAATTAGTAAGTGGAATTTTCAACGCAGTGTTTAAAAAATGAGAGCTGACAAATATTAATTCTGAACAGAAGGCAAACCCATTTTCAATGCTGTCATGACATTATCTATTCAATAGTCTGTTCTTGCAATGTGTTTCTAATTCTCATAATCTCCCTAGTTATTATGTAGTAACAATTTGTGATACAAGATTATTTGAGCAGTCTAAAGGAAACTCATATTTATTTTTTATACAAAAATAGGAGGAAACATCCCCAAGCCATGGAATTACAGCCACAGAAGGTAGTTTATACTTCACCAGCTGTTCTACGACATAGTGCAAGAAAGGATCCAAAATCAGCAAATG
This sequence comes from Rhinolophus ferrumequinum, assembly GCF_004115265.2. Classification (NCBI taxonomy): domain Eukaryota; kingdom Metazoa; phylum Chordata; class Mammalia; order Chiroptera; family Rhinolophidae; genus Rhinolophus; species Rhinolophus ferrumequinum. The sequence continues at coordinate 19,435,069 of NC_046309.1, forward strand.
TGTGTTTGGGGCAAGATTCTTGTGCTGCATCACTGACTGAGTAGCGGAGTAGAGACATATGGAACAGAGAGCAAACGGGAATTGAATTTTCCTTTAATGAACATAATAAGTATATTTATAGAAGCCAAAGAGTTTTCAATGTCACTGTATGACAATGCTGAAGCCAGGCTTGTTTGTGTCTACGAATGACTTTGGTAGAATTCCTCAAGGCCACTGTATTATGTAAAATATGACTCCTTAGGAAAAATTGGACTTTCCCTAATAGGAAAATAGAATATATGAAAAATTGTTACTCTTACTCTGGAATTAATGTATTTTAGTTTCTACCATAAACTTATGACGTAAATTCACCATTTATTAGCCACCTGGTAGCAATTTTTTTTTCCCAGAGTATGATATGCATGAAATGTTGGCAGTCACACTTTCCTCTATTTCCATTTAGTTCAGCATTCACTTTGGCAATTAAAATGAAGTTGCTTACATAAGAACCTCATTGTTATGACCCTGTCAAATAAATAAGACCAACAAAAAAGTAGCACAGCCTTGCGTTATGTGAGAAATGGGTAGAATAGCAGCAAATGTCCACAACTGAAAACTATCTTCTTTGGCATTTAGAAGATGACAAGGGTGACTGTTGCTTTAAAACATGAATGAGTTGTAAGGGTTTTAGATGAATGACAGGTATTGCTTTCATTATTAAAGAGTTAACAAACCATATATTACTCAAAGTCTCACAAATCTTAGAATTCATTATGCTTTTGTATACAAATGTCTGTTGTAAATCTACAGAAACAGACAAAAATATACTGTATTTCCCTCAAATAGGGTTTTACTGACATTAAAGATATTTGTGAGAACTGAGAAATAAAGAAATACAGAGCAAGTGATAGTCATGAACTAGTACATATATGCGTATTTTATCTACAAACCCCAATTTCCAGTTGATTTTCCAAGATCACTTATGTAGATAGGTTGCAACTACTAAAATGACACACGCTGTCACCTTTGAAGTTTAAACTGCAAAGGAGAACCGAGATGGAAATGCATCTGCCATCAAATGCCTCAAAATTAATTTTTAGATGAAAAAAGCCCACTCTCCTTCCTGAAGAGGTAGATTCCAAGGCAGGGGCAAACTTGACTCATCCTAAAGAATACAGAACTTAGAATGGGCATTTGGGCAAACCTGGTCAAAGTAGGCAGAATGTTGTAATCGCCACACACGTAACTGTGAGAAATCAGTATAGCTGTTTAAAGCCTTGCTACCCAAAGTGTGGTGCATGGGCGTCACCTGGGAGCTTGCTGGAAGCGCAGAATCCTAAGCTCCACCGAGATCTACTGAATTTTGACAAGATCCCCAGATAAGTGAAGAAGTGCTAGTTAAAAGGAAAATGGTGGCATCATAACAAAAAGACCCTGAATGGCCACAGCAATCCTGAGAAATAAGAACAAAGCTGGGGGTATCATGCTGCCTGATATCAAATTATACTACAAGGTTATAGTGATCAAAATAGCATGGTACTGGCATAAAAACAAACACATAGATTAATGGAACAGAATAGTGAGCCCAGAAATAAATCCATGCCTATATGGTCATTTAATCTATGACAAAGGAAGCAAGAATTTACATCAGGGTAAAGACAGTCTATTTAGTAAATGGCACTGGGAAAACTGGACAGTTAGATGCAAAAAAAAAAAAAATGAAACTGGACCACCTTCTTACTCCATATACAAGAATAAACTCAAAATGGATTAAAGGCTTAAATGAAAGATTCAAAACCATAAAACTCCTAGAAGAAAATATAGGAACTAAACTCTCAGACGTTACCCTTAGTAATAATTTTACTGATATATCCCCTTGTGCAAGGGAAACAAAAGAAAAAATAAACAAATAGGACTACATCAAACTAAAAAGTTTTTTCACAGCAAAGGAAACAATCAACAAAACACAAAGATATCCTACAGAATGGGAGAAATTACTTGCTAATGATACATCTCATAAAGAATGGGTTAATATCCCAAATTTAGAAAAATCTCATACAATTCAACCCAAACAAGCAAACAAACAAACACACACAAAAAAAATACACAATCCAATTTAAAAATGGGCAGAGAACACCAAAGAGATATTTCTCTAAAGAGGACATACAGATGGCCAATAGACAAATGAAAAGATGTTCAACATCACTAATCATCACAGAAATGCAAATGAAAACCACAGTGAGATACCACCTAACTCCTGTCAAAATGGCTATCATCAATAAATCAACAAACAACAGCTGTTGGCGGGGATGTGGAGAAAAGGGAACCCTCGTGCACTGATGGTAGCATTGTAAATTGGGGCAGCCACTATGGAAAACAGTATAGAGGTTCCTCAAAAAACTAAAAATACAACTACCTTATGACCCAGCAATTCCACTCCTAGATATTTATCCAAAGAAACCCAAAGCACTAATTCGAAAAAATATATGCACCCCTATGTTTACTGCAGTGCTATTTACAATAGCCGAGATATAGAAACAACCGAAATGCCCATTAATAGACGATTAGAAAAAGGAACTGTGGTACATTTATACAATGGAGTATTACTCTGCCATAAAAAAGAATGAAATCTTACTATTTGCAACAATATGGATTGAGCTAGAGGATATTATACTACATGAAATAAGTCAGACTGAGAAAGACAAATGCCATGTGATCTCCCTTATATGTGGAATCTAAACAACAGAATAAACGAGCAAACAAACAGAAATAAACTCAGACACAGAGAACAAACCGTTGATTGCTAGATGGGAGGGGTGTGGGGGTATGGGGGAGAAGGTGAAGGAATTAGAAAGTACAAATTGGTGGTCACGAAATAGTCACAAGGATGTGAAACACAGTGTGGGGAATATAATCAATAATGATGTAAAAACGATGTAGGGTGTCAGATGGTGGACTTATCATGGGGATCACTTCACAGATTACATAAAAGCCTAACCACTGCAGTGTATACCTGAAACTAATGTAAAATGTTGAACGTCAACTATAATTATATATATACAGAAGGTACCAAAAAAATGTATATACATTTTAAGAAAGGAAAAAACTGCATTAAAATTGTAATACTTAATATATACCACTAACAAAAGATTAATACAAGTCATGTGTATATATTTTTGGCACCCCCAGTAACATACATACATACATACATACATATATACATACATATATATATATAAATATTTATATTTAAATATGTAAATATATATATTTTACATATATTTATGTATTATGTATATATACATATATGTATACATAAAATATACTTACATATATAATATATGTGAACATATATTATAAATATGTAATATATATATTTACGGGATCTGAAGTACAGCATAGGGAATATAGTTAATGGTATTGTAATAGCTATATATGATGTCAGAGGAGTAGTAAACTTGGGGGGGGCTATCATTTTGTAAGGGGTGTAAAGATCTAATCATTATGTTGCTTTGTACACCTGAAACTAATAAAAAATATATTTTTAAAAAACCTAACCACCCTTCCCCCCACACACACAAACAGAACTTCTCAAATTCTGTTTAATGGCGGTGTGATTTCAGAAAGACCCCATCAATCACAGGCCAATGACAGGAAAAAAAATATATATTATGAAAATGATAAGAACACAAAGCCAAAATGAAAAATAAGAAAACACTATAAAAGAAACTAGGTCAGGACACACATGTGTGGAGAGGTGTCATGGGGGGTGGTGTTTCATCCCATTTACAGAACTCCTGCATTCCAGAACTAAACCCAGCAGAGGCCAGATGTTCAGTGTTTGGGTGGAGAAGCCCTGTCACTTCACATGAAGTGTAACACCTAAGCTAGACTTCTTATAAATGGACTCCAAAAAATAAACTAGTAACATAAACTACATATGTTAACATATATAAATCAAGATGTCCTGTAAAAAACAGGGATGATGCAAAATTTTTGTATGTTTAACAGCTAGAAAGAAAACAGTAGGCGATAACAAGAAATATGGGAGGTATTATATGTGGGTAGTTTAAGTGTGCCAAGGTCATGGTCTTGTTTCTAAGACAGATATGATTAATAACTTTAATTATTGTATGACTGATACACAGTGTTAGAATATAGAGTTAACCATTACAAAGAAAAGTAATCGATCAGAAGTGAAATACATTGTGATATGAAAGAAAGGTCAGAAATGAGAAGGTATAAAGTTAAGACAATTTATGACAAATAGAAAACCCAACGAGCATTGTGCAAACCAGTTTAAATAACTATATCAATATTCCCTACTGGATGCAATTTACCTAAAATGTACAAAATCAAACATGATGAAAAGTGAAAGAACAAACTAAAATTAAATGACTCCAAAAAAAATTGTGTAAATATGTAACAGATAAATACAAGCAAAAAGTAATCTGTAAAAGAAATATTGCTATCATAAAAAATAGATATTCAGGTAAAACTACCAATGAGAGTAATACTATGGTATAGTACATTATGATACAAAGAACAATTTTTCACAACTAAAGTTAAAAACTAAGATGTTGCACTAACCTATAACCTAACAACCAAATTTGAAACCTATAAAGAAAAATTAAGAACAGAATACCAAGGAGAAATAAGCTCTCCCAGAACCTCATGATGACATTGTAATAACTCTATTTATTACTTAAAAAATACGTTTAAAAATTGTAAAAATACAGATTTCAACAAACAAGAAAACAAACTTTACCTTATGCATATTTAGAGAGTTCGCCTAAATATGACAGCTAGTGACCAATTTTGTCAATCACAAATGAATCTTTTACAAAATGAACATATTTAAGGCTACAAAGAAAATCTTAGGAAGTCCAAATAGTAATATGCTACTGATAAAGTTTTCTGGTTATAACAAGTCAGAAATAACAAAACAAATAGATGGTTTTAACACTGTATTTAAAAACTAAGGCAGGCCTATGCTTCCAGGACGATGGAGACATACTTTAAACTTTTCTATTTTAAATAATTAATTCACAACTAATTATTCACAAGTAAAAATCCTGGGGATTATATACAAAGAAAAAAATCTTAATTATAAAGAGAAGAAGACAAGCCAGCTAGGGACATGCAGACTCAGTGGTGAGTACCCCGAGGTTTCTTTTTTATCTCACATCTCTCGGCAATGGAGGGAACAAGCAAGCAACCTGGAAATATCAACTGAGTACAGAAAAAAATAACAAAAACAAATCTGCTCTCTCTGGTCAAAGGACAAGTAAAGAGGAAACCTCCCAAGACGAAAACTTTTTAAACGACAGCTATCCTATTCCAGCCAAACATCACAGAAAAAAAATTGTCTTATCTGTTTATCTAATTTATTGACACACAGTTGTTAATAGTATTCTCTTAAAATCTTTTCTATTTCTGTAATGTCATCAGAGATATTCTATCATTCATTTTATATTTTAGTAATTTGAGTCTTCTCCCTTTTTTTCCTTGGTCTAAGTAAAGATTTGTCAATTTTTTAAAGTATTTTCAAAGAACTGTCTTTGGTTTTGATTATTTTCTCTATCACTTTTCTTGTCCTTATTTAATTTACATCCACGTTAGTCCTTATCATTTCCTTTCCTATGTTTGCTATGTGTATAACTTGCCCTTTTATTCATTTTCTTAATGTTGAAGTTTAGATCACTGATTTGAAATAGTCTCCCTCTTATAATACAGGGATATTGTTTAATTGTGTATCTCTCCCTTCCGTTCTCATTTCTGCTTCATGTATTTTGTGGTTTCTTGCTAGGTTCAGATATGCTTATCATTGTAACATCTTCTTGACAGGGAAAGGTTGAACCTTTCCCTTAATAAAATACCTTTCTATCCTCTAGTAACTATTTTCTTAATGTCTACTTCATCTGATGTTAGTGTAGTCACTCAAGTTGTCTTTCGAGTTTGTCTCTTGTAGATAGTATACAGCGAATCAAGTCTTTTTAAACCAATTCTATCCATCTCTGATTTTTACTTTGAGTGTTTAGTCCATTTACATTTTAATGAAACTAATGATATGCTAGGTTTTACACTTCCCATCTTGCTATAGTTTTTCTGCATATCATGTATTTCTCAATTACCACCTTCTTTCATTTTAAGTAGATGTTTTCTAGCATGTAATTTTAGTTCCTTGGTTGCTTCCTTTCTATATTTTTGGAGTTGTGCATTTTGTAGTTACCCTGAGATTCCAATTAACATCTATGTTTAACACCTCATTCAAGTAGTACCAACTTAATTTTTATTAGTACCCAAAATGTTTGCTCTGTAATAGCCCCTTTCCTTCCACCCTCCTTTATCACATTATTATCACACCAATTACATTTTTATACATCATAAGCCCATCAACATAGCCTTATAGATATTTCTTTCTTTTGTTGCATGTTAAAAGAGAATAGAAAAGATAGTTTCAAGCAAAATTATTTCTATTTTATCATTGATATTTACTGTGTCATCAGTAAATATCTTTACCATGTTCTTTATTTCTTCTCAAAGATGTGAGTTATTATCTATTGACCATTTAGTGATGCCCGAAGGATTCCCACCAGTATTTCTTTTAGGACAGATCTACTAGCAATGGATTCTTAGTTTTTGTTTATAAATTAACATCTCAATTATTCTTTTATTTTTCAATCAAAGTTTTAGTGGAATAGAATTCTTGGTTGACAGTCCTTTTTTTTTTTTTTAACACTTTGAATATGTCATCTCCCTTCCTTATTTCATCCCCTGCCTCAATACAAAAGGTAGTACCTGTAATGGAAGGCAAATTCTTAATAAACCGATCCTGCCACAAATAATAGTTATAAAAATCTGGGGTGAACCTTAAGTGAGAGCTAACGTGAGTGAAAAATGTAGGAATATTTTAGGAAAAGAGGAACAATAAAAATAGCATTTACTTAGAAATCATAAATTATATAAACATAAAACATAATGGGAATGATCACTTACCTCTTATCAGATATCACGGAGGTCAAAAAATGTGGAGAACTGTCATTGCAGTGCTGAAATAAAAAAAGTATCAATGTAAAATTCTATATTTAGTGACAATGTTTTTCAAGAATGAATATGAAGTAAACATATTTTCACGAAATAGAATGATAAGAGTGACCTAAAAGGATTAAAGGGCGAAACATCCCAGCTCACAAATTACCAAGAATAATGTCTGTTCACAACAGCCATATTAGAAAACCTCATATTTTATGGGACATTGACTAGAGTACTCACAAAGGTTTTGTTTCAGATATGAGGGCAAACAAGTCATAGACAAAATCAGGCATTGGTCCCCTCTAACAGCTTAAATGCAAGATCTGCAAGTATCAAATTGTTTCCAAGTAAATTAACAGCATTGCCAAACAAACTCAAAAATATTTATAGCACACAGAAATATCCAGCAAACAGAAGAAAAATCCATGTTGCCTGGCATCCCCTTAAAAACTAATGACTCATAATTATAATAAGAAAAATAAAAAATGACCCACATCTGAAAGAGATGATATGATTGATATAGAAGAATATTAAAAGTTACTATATCTATATTCCATTTGTCAAAAAAGAAATTATGCTTTTTAAGCTACCAGAGAATTGAAAAATAAAATTTTAAAGTTTTATTCCCAATTGAAAAAAAAAAAAAAAAAACTTCAAAATAAGTTCACAAAAACCAAGCAATATCTTTCCACTGAAATTGAGGAACATTGCTGAATCAAGTTAAAGAACACAAAAATTTTATGAATTTGACCTCAAAGGCAGAGAAGGAAAAGCAAAAATAAATAAATGGGACTATATCAAATTAGAAAGCTTCTGCACAGCAAAACAAACCACTAACAAAACGAAGAGTAACGGGAGAACATATTTATAAACAACACCTCCAATGAGACTAATATCAAAATACATAAAGAACTCATACAACTCGACAACAAAAACAACAAAACAATCCACTTAAAAAATTGGCAGAGGACAAGAAAAGACATTTCCCTGAAGAAAACACACAAACCGTCAACAGATATATGAAAAGATGCTGAACTGCACTAAATAATAGGGAAATGCAAATGAAAACCACAATGAGATATCACCCCAGTTAGAATGGCTGTCATCAACAAGACAAATAATGACAAGTGTTAGAGAGGCTGTGGAGTAAAAGGAACCCTCGTACACTGCTGGTGGGAATGCAGATTAGTACAGCCGCTATGGAAGGCAGTGTGGAGGTTCCTCAAAAAATTACGAAGAGAATTACCATATGGCCCAGTAATCCCTCTCCTGGGTATCTACCCAAAAAATTGCAAAACATTTATTTATAAAGGTATATGTATCTTTATGCTCATTGCAGCATTATTTATGGTCGCCAAGACGTGGAAACAACCAAAGTGTCCTTGATAGAAGATTGGATAAAGAAGATGTGGTACATATATACAGTGGAATATTACTCAGCCATAAGAAAGGATGAAATATTGTCATATGCAACAACTTGGATGGATCTTGGGATCATCTTGCTAAGTGAAATAAGTCAGACAGAAAAAGTCCAGAACAACATGATTTCACTGGTATGTGGGATATAACACTGAAAGCTCCAAATGAACAAGACAAACAAGCAAAAACTCATAGACACAGACAACAGTTTAGTGGTTACCAGAGGGAAAGGGAGGAGGTGGGTGATAGAAGAGGGTGAAGGGGGTCAAATATATGGTGATGGAAGGAGAATTGACTTTGGGTGGTGAACACTTAATGCAAGAAACAGATAATGTATTATGGAATTTTACACTTGAAACCTATGTAATTTTACTAACCAATGTCACCCCAATAAATGTAATAAATATTAAAAATAAACTAAAATTGAATATATCTTCTTATATTGTGGAAAAATTAATTATCATATGGATTCAAGGCAATAACTGTGAAAATACAGCAGGTATTTTGGGAGAAATTAATTAAGATGATTCTAAAAATTTATGGAAATATAAATGACCCAGAAGAGCCAAAGAGGTTTGGAAAAAGAAGCATGCGGCTATCGGATTACACTACCCAATTTGAAGGCATAATATAAATTCACAGTCATCAAAACAGTATGGTATTGGTAAAAGAATAGACACACAGATTAGATTAACAGAATAGAATCCAGAAATAGGCCCACCCATACATTTTCAATTAATTTTCAACAGAGCAACATCAAGGCAATTCTACAGTAAAAGGAAAGCTTTTGTGGAAAAAAGAAAATGTGCTGAAACCACCTGGTTATACATTTGAGAGAAAAATGAACATATACACAAATTACCTTCAAGTGAATCAAAGCCTAAATTTAAAAACTAAAATTATAAAACTTCCTGAAGAAAACATAAGAGAACAACTCTGTTGCTTTGGGTAGGCGAAGATTTCTAGATACGACATCAAAAAAAAGGTCATAATTAAAAAATTGATAAATTGGAATCTATCAAAATAGAAGTGTTTTATCTTCAAAAGATGTTATTAAGGAAACAACAATGCAAGCCACCAAACGAGAGTAAATAGTTTTAATACATATACGAGTGGCAGATCATATATGTATCCAGCATGTATGAAGAAATCTTAAAAATTAATTATAAGAAAGCAAACAACCCATTAAAAAAGCACAAATATCTAGACAGACAAGTTGGCCCATAAAACATGAAAAGTATTTAACATCACTTGTCATCAGGGAAATGCCAATCAAAATCACAGTCTCATACCATTACACATTTATTAGAATGGCTAAAATTATAATGATTGTCTACATAAAGTTTGTAGGAGATGTGATACCGCTAGAACTGTAATCCATTGCTGGTAGAAGTTTAAAATAGTGTAAATACTTTGAGAAAATATTTGGAAGTCTCCTAAAATATTAAACATACACTTGCCATTAATTCCCAGCCGTTTCATTTCTATGTATTTACTCAATAGAAATGGAAACTTTTGTCAACATAAAGATATACACATGGACATATACCCAATACAGTTGCAGTTTTAGCACCAAAAGCCTGAGTGCTGAGAAACCCATCAATTCTCAGCAAACTGGGATTTTTTTTTCACCCGTCATAAAGAAAGAAAAGTAAATAAAGTAATTGTAAGTTTGATGAGTTAACGGTATTTATATATTTTCAAAGCGCCTCTCTTTAAAACACATTTACAGAGGGGCAACAAAAAGCTTTTCAGAAGTCTGGCAGACACCACATTAATCAAAAGATCGAGGTGAATATCATCAGTAATGATACAAAGAAAAACCTTTCGTTTCTTGATAGGACACAATAAAGACCATGTAGCACACTTCTGTGACATTCTTGTCAAAAGGTGTAGCCGAAATCTAGTCATAAGTGAATATCAAACAAATTCATATTTAGAGACATTCTTAAAATAATTAGGTTGCAATTTTCTTTTTTTTTTTTAATTAAAGTTTATCAGGGTGACAATTGTCAGTAAAGTTACATAGATTCCAGGTGTACAATTCTGCTATGGAAGGTTGCGATTTTTAGAAGTATTCAGCTTCTGAAAGTCAAGGAATGGGTGAGAAACTGTTTTGGAATGAAGGAGATTAAAGAGATTGGACATCTAAGTTTAATATGCAAGTCTGAAGTGGATGCTTTCTCTGTAAAGAATATTAGTGAGGCAACTGGTGAGAAGAAATGGGCTCTAAAGATTAGATAGTAATTTGTCAATGTGAATTTCTTTATTATATTGGTCCTGATGTCGTTATGTAGGAGAATGTTCTTTTCTGTAGAAAATACTAAAATATTCAAGGATGAGGGGTACTAGGTTAACAACTCACTGTCAAATAGTTCAGGAATAAAATATTTTTTCTATACCTCCTTGTTTTTATAAGTTTGTGATAGTTTAAAAATAAGAAAAATAAATGGTCAAAAGTTAACCTTGTTTGTTGAGGGATTCCTCTAGTACACAAGATTTGTCGAAGAAAAGTTAGGCTGCTAGTACAAAACAACAACAACAACAACAAAAAAATAACTCTAGCTCAGGACAATATGAAATGTTAAACACATTAAATGAACTAAAATAAAATTACACTGACCATTAACATTTCTATGCAGGAATTCCATTTTCATATTTAAACTGGTGAAATATAATTTTGTAATTTAAAAACTAAGTCTATGAAACTAATTCAATTAACTTTTATACTCTTTAAAATTATTAATTAAACTTATTAACATCAATTTCACATATTCCCATTTTAGTAAACAATATGCCACTTTCATGTAAGTTAATTTTCATATTATTCATTATATATATGAATATTATCATATTAATTCATATATGTATGAATTTATTCCAATTTGGATAATAGTGTATTTTGCCGAGCCCTAGACAACATCACTTATGAAAAGATTATCACAAACTCAAGTGTATCTACCCTCTTTGAAGTAAATCCCGCAAACAGGAAATTTCAATTATGCTCCAAAAACATTCCAAAACTGATTCAACAGCAGTGTTGGTACATTTTCCCTGACATATACGCTGAAATATTTTGGAAAACTAGAAAAAGTAAATGAATTCCATGGAGAATATTATATTTTTCATTCTTTATAAATATATTTCAAAGGAAGAGTGGGTGATCTAAGGAGGGAGAGATCACCTTGGTTAGTAAAACCAAATTAAAAGTTTGATCACCTAAACGTATGCAGAGAGATCAAAAGGGGTCTTTGTAATTATAGGTGATTTGCATGCCCTGTACAAAATCAGAAAATTTGGGGAATATAACAAAGAATACAAAGGAAATGAGTGAAAGAAAAGAGGACAGCCACTGGCTTCTAGAAGATAAACCGTATGACAGGTCCAAGGGCACTTTAAAATCTTCCAGCACAGCTTCCTGGGGAGTCTGCCAATATACAAATGCTAAAGGTAGACACACTGTTTTCACAGCGTGACATCAGAACTTTATGATGACTATCAGGTATGTAGTGGTGACATGTGGTTTGGATCTTCTCAACTAAAGAAGAAGGAGGAAAATTCAGAGGGAGAGAAACGGAAATATAGATTGATAAGTCTGATCTGCACATGGTCGCCACCAGTCACTCTATGTGCCTATATAAACGAAATATGCATAGTTACCCATATAACATCCTATGGTACTAATGTTAAAATCATAATGTGGGTCTGCATGAAGCATTGGTTTGTGTTGATTTATATTAATATAATAGAGAGGTTTCACATTAAAAGTGATCTGCAATGGATGGGCCAGAAATTTTGCAGTTTTCTTCTACACTCATTGTTTCTTAGGTGTCTATAATTCACTTGATCTCCACACCTTGAATTCTGTTAAAGAACCTCTCAAATTAATACTCCTAGAGTTGAAACTTTGTTTCCATAATCTGATAAATACCTAAATCAACGTAGATGTTTGAAACAGTGCACCAAGCACAGTAAAGCACTAATGGGGGTGAAATATTTAGCTGTGACGTGGGCAAGAAGACAAGATTGGATGAAAGAATTCTCAACACAACACGAAGTTGGCATCACCAATTATCTCCAGTTTCTGTCAAACAGATGTTGGTGTTTAAAGGTTTTTGTTAGGAGGGAGAGCTGTAAATGCTGGAAGGTTACTTGGGACATCATTACTATTTTGAATTTATACAATATGAGCCTGTTTGATTTGATTCCTCTACCTCTGAGGACAGCCTGGGTATAATGAAGAATTCTATGATTCTGCAAGCCAAATGGTCTCCGCTTCCAGTCTTATTCCATTCTCCTGGGACCACTGCCATGGACCAGTGCAACAGGAGAAGGATACATGACTACTCTGTTGCGTAGATTTGATACAAGGTATTTAGAAATAGGGTTAACAATTAATTGAATAGATGCGATTCCATTATCTGTCATACTTGCCTGTATGGCAAATTTATTATAAAGTTATTGCTCTTTTAACAATTTAATCAAGAAATACATTTACATTAGTATCCTAATAATTATTTTGTACTTTGAGTATACTGAAGTAAATTTCTTCTGATCTGAACCAGATAATAACAGACACTAATTAGCATGCTTGTCCTAAGTGCATTTTTACTGCCATCGGTGATACAGTGGTGGTTAGGTGTTTATAAAATAAACAGACCCTCACATAACTAGCAATTACATGAAAGAAACAACAAACCACTGTATTTAATAGGTTTTATAAGATACATTTTTCTAATGAAAGATTACTAGAACCAGCATCAAGACATTTATGAATATAAAACAGCAAAAACAATAAGAATAATATGGTCCTTACAAATCAGCAACTGTTCATGTTGTTGTTTGTGGTAAGTTTGTTATGACACACTATTGAATGAAGATAAATAGTCTAACTACTGGGAAAACATATATTTTACTAAATGCTACTTCATTGGGCGTTTCACACACAAATTGCTTGAGGTAGAACTAGGTAGAACTCTTAGGGTCAAAAATGCCACATTTTGATTATCTACTGGTAGATACAATTTAAAATGATTCAGACAAATGGAAATTCTCTTCATTGACAAAATACATCTTGCTTAATGGTTCAGTGATTGTCAACGACTAAATTATGTAATGTAAATTAAAGTTTAGTGTAAATTTATATCATATATAATTATGCTCAAATCTGCATTATTTTGTAGTCTTCATTTTGTTTTCAAAGTTTTAAATTATAAAAGCAATTCTTTTCATTTTTGTTAGGAATGTTTTAAAACCTTTTATTTTGAGATAATGTAGGTTTATATGAAGTTCTAAGAAATATTAGAGTGTGATACATCTTGCAGATTTATGATAAGATATCACAACCGGGAAAAGGACACTGATAAAATCCACCAAACCTGTTGGTATTTCACCAATTAAATGCACTACTTTGTGAGTGAGTGTGTGTGTGTGTGTGTGTGTGTTTATTTCTATACCATTTTATCACTCGTGTAGGTTGATATAATCATCACCACAATCGATATAAGAACAGTTCCATCATAAAGATGCTTTGTGCTATCCTATGATAGCTTCATCTACCTCTCTCCTTCTTCTCCCTAACCCCTGCAACTACTAATTTGCCCTCCATCTCTCTAATTTCATCATTTCAAGACCATTTTAAAAATTAATCATAAACTTATATACTGTACATTGAGGTTAGTTTTTTAGTCAGCATAATTCCTTTGAGAGTCAACCATGTTTTGTAAATCCATAGTTCATTGATTTCTTTTCGCTAAGCAGTATTCTGTGGTATGTGTTTACCCATCCTCTTGTCAAAGAACATTTGGGTTGTTTTCATTTTGGGAGTATTATAAGTAGAGCTCCTATGAGTATTTGTTTATAGGTTTTCGTGTGAATGTAGGCTTTCATTTCTCTGAGATGAATATCCAAGATTAAAATTAACAAGGTTGTATGGTAATTGCATGTTTTATTGTTTAAGAAACTGCTGTATTCTTACTGAGTGACTATACTATTTTACATTCCTGCCAGCAGTATATAAATGATCCAGTTTCTCTCATCCTCGGTAGCATTCAGTATTATTATTCTTTATTTTGATAGGTGTGTAGTGATATCTCATTGTGGTTTTAATTTGCTTTTCCCTACTGGTTAATAATGTTGAAAAGCTTTCCATGTACTATTCACCATCTGTATATCCTTATCAGTTAAAGGTCTGTTCATGTCTTCATGTTTTTGCACATTTTCTACTTGTATTTTTATTGTTTTCTATTTTCGAGTTTGGGGAGTTCTACATATATCCTCGAGAGAAGTCTTTTGTCAGATATGTGGTTTGCAAACATTTTCTCCCTGTCTGTATTTTGTCCATTCATCCTCTTAATAGGGTTTTTCACAGAGTAAATGTTTTTCATTTTGAAAAGGCCCAATTTATCAGTTTTTACAGACCAGGCATTTGGCATCATGTTTAAGAACTTTCTGCCTACCCCTAAGTGTTCTATTTTTTAATGTTTTATATTTTTCATGTTTTACCTCTAAATCTATGATTCATTTTGAGTTAATTTTGGTATAAAGTGTGAGTGAGGTTTAGTACAAGGTTCTGGGTTTTACTTTCTGTGTTTTTGTTTTGTTTTGCTGTTTTGTTTTGTTGTTTTGTTTTGTTCTATGAATGTCCTATCCTTCTTTCATTGAATTGCTTTCTCATTGTTAGAGCATATTTGTGTTGAACTATTTTTGAGTTTTCTAGTTTGTTCCATTGATTTATTCTATTGATCAATCTAGCCCTCTTTCAATACCGAAATGCCATGATTATTGTAACCATGTAGTAAGCATTAAAATGGTCAGAGGGATTAACCGCAGTTTCTTATTCAAAATTGTTTTAACTATACTAGGTCTGATGACTTTCCTGTAATTTTTTGGATATGCATAGTATGCCTACAAAAGACTTCTTGAGATTTTGATAGAAATTGCATTAAACCTTTATAGATCAAGTTGGATAGAACTGACAGTTTACTGTGTTGAGTCTTCTAATCCATGAACACAATATTTCACTCCATAAATACAAAAATTCACTAAATTTCTTTAGGTCTTTGATTTCTTTCATCAAGATTTTGTAACATTTGTTAATGTACTATAGATCCTAAACATGTTTTGCTAGATTTATACCCAAGTATTTAATCTTCATTGTATCAATTGTAATGGTATTTTATTATTAATTTTAGTATTCACATATTCATTTTTCGAATGTAGAAATGAGATTGATTTTGTTTGTGTTAATCTTGTATCCTGAGACTTTGCAGAAATCATTTATTAGTTCTAGGAATGCCTTTGCATGTTACTCAGGCTTTCCTATGTAGACTTTCATGTCCTCTGCAAATAAGAACAGTTTTGTGTCTTCTTTTCCAATTTGTACAACTTTTAGGTTTTTTCTTGACTTACTGTGCTGGCTAGAATTTCCAATACAATGCTGAATACATGTAGTGAGAGCAGACATTCTTCACGTTCCTAAATCTAGTGGGAAAGCATTCAGTCTTTAAGCATGATGTTGCTGCAGGTTTTTTATTTGTTCTTTTTCAAGTTGAGAAATTCTTTCTGTGCCTTATGCTCATAGTCTTTAGTCATAAATGGGTGTTGGATATTGTCAAATACTTTTTCTGCATTTATTGATATAATCAAATGATTTTTCTTATTTAGCTTATTGATGTGGATTTGACTGATTTGCAAATGTTGAACTAGACTTGCATAACTAATAAACTCCACTTGGTCATGATATGTATTTGTTATACATTGTTGAATTTGATTTGCTAATATTTTGTTGATTTCTGCATCTATGTTCATGAGAGACATTGGTTTTAAGCTTCCTATCTCATAATGTCTTTTTTATGCTTTTGGTATGACGGTAATGTTGGCCTCATAAAATGAAATACAATCTCTTCTGAAAGAGAAGGTAGAGAATTGTTATCATTTCTTCTTCATATGTTTGGTAAAATTCCCTAGTGAAAACATCTGGTCTTAGTACTTCCTTTTTTTGAAGGTTATTAGTTATTGTTTCAATTCCTTGTTAATATATGTAGGCTAATTCATATAATCTATTACTCATCGCATGAATTTAGGAGTTCACCTATTTCATTTAAGTTATCAAATTTCTGGGCATAGAATTATTCATTGTATCATTTTAATTTTAATTTCAAAGGATCAGTAGTGGTGATACAACTTTCATTTCTTAGTTATTTGTGTGTCTGTCTATTTATCTACACACACATTTATATGGGTTGCTTAGCCTACCTAGAGGTTCGTTAATTTTATTTATAATTTCAAAGAAGTAACTTTTGGTTTTGTTCATTTGTTCTCTCGTTTTCCTGTTTTTAATTTTATTGAGTAGTGATTTTATCTCTATTATTTCCTTCCTTCTGCTTACTTTGTTTATTTTGTTCTTTTTCTGTTTTCTTAATGTGGGACCGTAGACTATTGATCTAAGACCTTGCCTCTTTTCTGTTATAAGCATATAGTCCTATAAATGTCCCTGTCAGTATTGTTAGTTATATCCCAAGTATTTCGACATATTTTCCATTTCTTTCAGTACTGTAATTCTCATTATTTTAAATGCAGATCTATACTCCAACAAAACTATATCAGATAATATAATTACCGTATACATTAAAAATCTACCCTCTTCTCAAAAGTAGTTAATATTGGAAAGCTTGAATTCACTGCTGTATTTCCAGGATCTAAAACTGTGCGTGGCACTTAGTATTGTTCAGCATCCATTTACTGAATAAATAAATAAATAACCACCAGTCCTAATGTTTAAGAATGGGCCACCTGGTATCATATGCTTAAAGTTCAAATCCTTGTTCAACCAGTTTTTAGCTGTGTAACATAGGGAAACTTCTTTAACTTCTCTGTGGTTTAATTCATTCATCTATAAAATTGAGAAAAAAATAGTATTTATCATAGAGTTTTTCAAAAGATCACAGAAGGTAATATATATAAAATATTGTCACAGTGCTTGGCACATAGGAAGTGCTAAAATGTTATTATGATCTTTTTTTTTTTGCTATTTTGTTGTTATACAAAGATCAGAAACATCATTAGAAATATATCCACTAAATTATTAATTTGGGGCCTTGGTGGTAAAAAGATAGATTTTATACTACATATTTCTGTATTGTTCAGGTACAGTCTGTATCTGTATATACTGTCTGTATATATCACATAGATATATTTATCTACTTGTCTTCTACTAATCTCTTCCTTAGGAACAATTTTCATTCCATTTTACTCATTACTTTCTGCCAAGAAGTGATTACAGATGTATTATTTTTCACATCTTCTATGGTCTTCTGGTGAGGTCGATTTATGATTCCTTTAGTGCTCCACAGGTCCAATTTTAACATCTGAGAGTTTTATTCCTTGGGGCTTCCCTTCTCAACCTCCCAGGCGGCCTGCTTCTCATTTGCTCCACAGATGTATGGTGGTACTTCTATTAAGAATACAGACCTATAGTTATCCAAACCAGCAATACACTCAAGGAAATTTTAGAGTTCTCACAGACTCGTTTAATGTTTACCCCTCGAGAAATCCATGGCATTTCACTTCAATGAGCATGTAAGCTCTTTTACAGAATCCCTGTCATGATTGAAAATCATTTGTTTGTATTTCAGTGATCTCAAAAGGCATGAAAGAAAAATACTGTAAATGTTTTGGAGTGATTTGTTTCTTATTATAAGAATAATATATTTTTATTATTAAAAATTCGGGGGTACAAAAATACAAGGAGGAAAAAAAAATTCAGATACCATTTTCCAAAATATATAAATTATAAAGGAATGAACATATATAGACAGAGGGTGCCAAAAAAAGTATACACATTTTAAGAAAGGAAAAATCTGTATTAAAATTGTAATACTCAATATATACCAATAACAAAAGATGAATATAAGTCATGTGTATACATTTTTTTGGCACCCCCAGTATATATCTTAAGATCTGAATATAATTCTGTATTGTTGTATACTATGTATGTATGCATATTTATATATACACATATCTATGTAGGCATATGTACCATATGTCTTCATATTTCTATTTTTGAATCTACATATAGGTATATTTACATATACAAACACTACATATCTGTAAAGATACACACAAATACACCATTATTATAAGTGTGCACTCTAAAGTGAATGTGCCATTTTACATTGTCAAAGAGCTATTAATATGGCCTTTTCATTTCATTCTCGTCAATTAATTTTCTTATTCTTCTCTTCCTTCTACTTTTCTTTACCTTCAACACCTTCTGCCTATGTATATCTGTCTCTCACATTCTCATTTTACCCAAACAGGAAAAAATATAATTCCATTACTTAAAGTATTTTTTTTTTAGAATTGTAACTTAAAAATTACATTATATATTATCAGCCATTTGTATTTGTTTTTTTTTTTTTATTTTATGAAAGGTATGTTTCTCCCAGTTGCTTATTTTTATATTGATTAATAGCTTCATTTGGTGTTATAATTTTCATTAATAATGTTATAGCCTAAATTGTGACCACCCAACCCAATTTATATGTCGAAGCCCTAACTCCTAGTCCCCCAGAATATGAGGATCTGTAGATAGGCTCCGTAAAGAGGTGATTAAGTTAAAATGAGGTCATTAGAGTTGGTTGGTTTTCTTCTAAGAGGAGATTTGGTCACAGACATGACCAGAAGTAAAACCATGGAAAGACACAAGGAGAAGACAAGCATATACAAACCCAACAGAAAAGCCTCAGAAGAAACCGAAACTGCAAACACCTTGATCGAGTTAAAGCCTCCAGAACTGTGAGAAAATAAATTTCTGCTGTTTAAGTCACCCAATTTCCACTATAATAATGCAGGTACTAATCACTTTTTTCCTTAATATATACTGAAAATATAGCTTTAGGTTGTTGTTTGGTTTTTGTATGTAAACTTCTTTGAAGTATGACATAATCCCAGAAAAGTATAAAATCGTATTTGTACAGATTCATGAATTTTATTTTTAAAATTAATTTGATTAAATTTTTCAGGGTGACATTGGTAAGATTATGTAGTTTTCAAGTGTATAATTCTGTAACATATTATCTGTATACTGCAGTGTGTTCACCACCCAGAGTCAAGTCTTCTTCTGTCAGCATATATTTTACCCCCTTTACTCTCTATTACACCCTCCCACCCCCATTTCCCTCTGGCAACCACCATATTCTTGTCTATATCTTTTTGTTTGTTTCTCGTTTGCTCATTTGCTGCTTTCTTTTTTATATCCCACATATGAGTGAAATCATACGGTCCTTGACTTTTTCCATTTGACTAATCACTGAGCATAATATTCTCAAGATCCATCCACATTGTCCCAAATGGCAGTGTTTCATCATTTCTTATGGCTGAGTAGTATTCCATTGGATATATGTACCACATCTTCTTTATCCAATCATTTATCGAAGGACACTTTGGTTGTTTTCATATCTTGGCTACTGTGAATAACGCTGCAATGAACATAGAGGTACATATATTTTTTATGAATAAGTGTTTTTAATTTTTTTTGGCTAGATACCCAGAAGAGGAATTTCTGGATCATATGGCAATCCTATTCTTAATTTTTTGAGGAACCTCCATATTGTTTCCCACAGTGGCTATACCACTTTACATTCCCATCAGCACTGTACGAGGGTTCCTTTTTCTCCACAGCCTCTCCAACACCTATTACTTGTCTTGTAAGTGTCCTTCGATAAACGATTGTAACAGGTGTGGGGTGGTATCTCATTGTGGTTTTGATTTGCATTTCCCTAATAGCTAGTGAAGTTGAGCATATTATCTTATATTCGCTGGCTATTTGTACGACTTCTTGGGAGAAGTGTCTGTCCAGCTCCTCTGCCCATTTTTTCAATCGGAATTTTCTTTTTTTATTCTTGTTGAGTTGTATGAGTTTTGTTTTTCTTTTCTTTCTTTTTTTTTTTAAAGGAGTAGAGCTACATAACTACTCCCAGATCAGGAATTAGAACATGATTAGCACCCAGAATCCATTCTCATTCTTCTTCTGATCACTACATACCTCTGAATTTTAAAGAACATTCTGTCTCTATTAATTGTCCCACATGAGTCACCAGGTATGGGTACATTCAGCTTTAGTGGATACTGCCAACCAGTTTTCCAAACACCAGCAGGAATAAAGCCACATATGAGAGCTCCATTATTTCAAACCATTTAGTTGATAATAAACTATTAATATTCAATGAAATAAAGATAGCAAATTAAGCAAATGACTGCTGTTTTAGTAATTAGATAGAACTAAAATCTCAAATTGAAAGCAGGCAGTGCAAAAGAATCCATTCCAGATATCCTCGATATTGCATTTCTGTACCTTTTAGTGTGAACATTATTGTGACAATGTTGTCCATGGAGTATATACATAAAAGGTATTGAAAAGAAGTATTTGCTTAAAGATAATTCAACAAAACAGCATTTGTTTTTTATTAGTCTCAAATTGATTTTTTTTTCTCTATGTTACTTTTTTCCCTTATTCTTTTGTCCAGAGTCTTAGATTTTTGTTGGATAAGTACCATATAAGCCCCATGTGAAATTTCTAGGCTCAGTACATAGAGATTCTGATTCAATAGGTTTGGATTATAACACAAGGATCTACATCTTTAACAAGCACGTTCACTCCCCCAACTCCTATAATTCTAATCCAAGTATATCCCACATCACACTGCGAGAAACACTACTGTTCATTAGGAGTTAATATTTTTAAGGTCTATATTCTTTTAAATTTTGAACATTTCCCATCAATTTGTGGGTTTTTCTTTTTGGCTGATTTTACTTTTTTATACTAGAAGTTTGATCTACCCATAATATTTTTTGGAGGTTACTAAAACTCCTGGAATCAAAAGGATAAAGTGCGAAAAGATTATCAGATGGGTGGGAATCCCTCAGCCACATGCAGAATACCACCTCATTCTTTCTCATTACTACTTCCAAGGCTACATTGTAAAAGGTCCCTTTTCCACTTGGATAATATGTAAGGCAAATCCCATAGTTTTCCAGACAGAAATGGGCATCAGAACAGTTGCCTTATCATGTGTCAATAATCCTAGTGATCTAAATTTATACTTCGAGCTCATTTCCTTTGTA
Organism: Rhinolophus ferrumequinum; assembly: GCF_004115265.2. Lineage (NCBI taxonomy): Eukaryota > Metazoa > Chordata > Mammalia > Chiroptera > Rhinolophidae > Rhinolophus > Rhinolophus ferrumequinum. The sequence continues at coordinate 19,456,627 of NC_046309.1, forward strand.
AAGTTTCTCCCTCTCCCCGCTAGTCAACTCAGACCAGTCACAGAAATATGCAGGGGAGAAAATGGGTGCAGTCTGCTCTTTTCCTGCTTCATCTTGTTTTGTACTTTACCCCTCATTATGCTCATCATGCTGTTACCTATTCCACCACACTTGGATTGATGAACGGAGACGAGGTAAAGACACATAGGTCTCAGTTGGCTCTTCCAGATCCAATCGTTCACCATACATGCCTTCTGCTGCTATGGTCTCTCAACCCCAATCACTGCCAGCTTGCTCTAGAACAGGTATTTGGAAGTGGCTCTATCTTAACCATCTGGACACAGCTCTTTCCCCCAATTCTAGAAGTCCAGGATGCTCTACTGCATCTCTAACCTTTCTCTGCTATGATAAACAGCTTTAACCAGACCGTCTCTCTCTCTTCTTCTTTTCCAGATAAGGTTTTAAAATGGGGTCTTTATGCCTTCTAATCCAAGAGTACTAGAACAATGTATTGCAATAACTTTTTTACCCATTACATTTTTGTAGCACTGCAAATGGGATGAAGCTAGTTGACATGTCAGCAATAATCCTTTCAGGGGTCAAGATGTTATTCTGTACTCCTGGTAGATAACCTCATTCTTCAAGGGGGTTTCCCCCTTGAGGCACCTCACCTGCCTTTCCCACAGAGGTATGATGATACATAAATTAATCTGATTATTCTCTTAAAAAAAAAATCTCAGTCCCTCTAATAAAGCTCTTGTCTTTTCAAAAACATAAGCTAAATCTCGATGATAGAGGATGTGCCATTGAGAAGGCACAACTTGTATACATTATCCTGGAGGATCTCATTGTAAAAAGACATTAAATGAGCACCAATTGATTATGGTACTGTACAATTTCAGTACCAATGGGCATATCTAGATTTAATGCATAAAATCAAACATATAAATATTAGGGTTTAAAATGTAGAAAAATTGTATATGCACTTCAGTGAACAGTTTATATTTTACTACCATGGAAGCACTATCAGCTCACCTCCTTTTAGTTTCTTTTTCTTTTTTTTTTTTCAGTCTTCACTTATTTAAATGCATGCTGCATAAAAATAGAGAAATTACCTGCCATTTTCACAACTGTATTATCAATACCAAGAATACTATTTGGTGTATAATAGATGCTCAGTAAATGTTGACTGATTGACTAACGCAATGGATAACTGAGCTTCAATTTCTTCAACAGTTTTATTTAAGAGAATAAAGTAATATCTATTTTATGTTTGTTAAAATAGTCTGAGGTACTGTTTTTAAGAATACATTTCATTTATAACTTTAGTTATACATAGTAACTGGTACATAGTAAGATATCAATAAGTGATAATTCTCTATTCTTCCCTTTTTTCTGAACACACACACACACACACTCAGAAGCTAGCTCAGTTACATTTTTGAATTGATTACATTAATATCCATAATTAGGTATATGAGAAAAATTTTCACTTATCACACTTAAAATTAGACTTTAAAATTACATTATGTATATGAAAAACACACATCAGCAAAGCATTGCTTCCTTATTACTTTTGTCAAACTGATTTCTAATAGAACCACATCTTTGGTCATCCATATATGACAATATGGGATTCACAATTTAGTAATGTCAATTAAGTTGAACATAGAAATATTACATCAAATATATGTTTTTCTACTATAGATAATTTTAAACGTAAGGTTTTATGTCAGGTAATGTTTCACCTTTTTATCTAGACCCCAAAATTATTTTCCCCATTCATTTACATCATTATGTATGCTATTCTTGGTTGATCCCTCAAACATTAAGACATTTAAGACATGTATTTTGCACTTAGGTTTCTGTTGAGAACTGTTTATTACAAATAGCTGAGCAACAAATAATTAGCCTTTCCTACCATATGTTATCTCAAAAAAAATCTATTTTCTCCATTAGATTTAGTCATTTATGTAATATACCATACAATGTTATGTTATATCAGAACATGTTACACTACATATGTCTATGAAATCTCTCAACATGTATCCCTATTAAACAAGAAGGAAAAAGTCTGGGGTCCCTCACAAGAATAGGTAATGTAGCGTCTACTATAACTGTTGTGCTTTAGGTGAAATCATTAAAATTATGGTAGTACAGATTTGGATTCAATCTCTTCACAATGAAAGTCTTTGTTTCACACCTTTAACAGTGATATGGTTTCATTTTAGTATTGTTTTATTTGATATCAATGCATGAGATGAGATTTGCTTCTATATTTCACATTCTCATGTAATGAATTCATACAACACAGCTGGGAACAGTTGCAGTCATAATCTTAAATGATTATATGATTTCTCAAATGAAGGAAAACTAATAGAATTGATAGAAGACAGCTTTTAAATCAAAAGTTAAAATGTTAGGAAAGATTTGCGGTTCACTTGTAGCTTTAGGCCTGTCTAATCATCCCCATCTGCCCCAGTGAAATTAGTTCAGTTGAGCGTAATTCAATTACTATGTTTAAGGACAGGTAGCCTCTTAGGAGGGCATGAAAAACATTTGTTGCAAATGTATTTTATGGTGTGTGAAATAGTTTGTATTTTTTAAACATGTATAGGAAGTAAATAATTTTCCATTTGGTAGATGAACCAAAAAGCTCAGTCAAAAATGTGTAAAGATAAATAATAGGAGGCAGAGCGAGATTTAGAATTCAATATTATTTTTAATATTTTGAGTTGATGTGATGTGTGTGTGTGTGTGTGTGTGTAAAGTTTTAACTATTAGACTCTCTGAATGTGAAGTGGACGATTTTCATTCCATTCACATCTTGAATCAAATATAAAATTTAAATATATAAAACAATATAAAATATATAAACAAATAAAAACTAAGTAACCATTTGTGATAATGTGCTAATTTTATTTCGTAGCAAATTAAATAACAGCAGTTATAACTGATTGCTTGCAATATAACATATTGGGAATGGAATTGCAAGGACTACATAGCAGGCCTATAGTTACCCCTGATTGCAAATATTAAATAAATGTTTACATGTAAAAAAAGATCTTCCAAGTGCACAGAAGGTGAATGAATGAAACATTTGGTACATTTCTCCATACTCCTGTTCCTGATTTGCATAGACACTCAGGTTTAAAACAAAATATGAACTGTCTTTGGCATGAGATTTAATTACCTAGATTACACTGCTTAGTTCACATATTTAATTTTTTAAAGTCCTATTGTTTCTTTCTAGCCCTTAAAACCATGAATTAATTTATAGACTAGTATTTGAAGATAGAAGAAACTCCTAATAGGATGCAGAATATATTTCATATGTATATATAAAATTATCAGGTTTATTCAGAATTGGTGTCATAAATTAAATTATACAATTGTAAAACTTTTATTCCATGTATAGTAGGAGTTGCCTCTGAGTAAAGGGCACATAGATTGCAGCTCACACAAAAAAAGAAATTAAAAACAGAAAATAGAAAATTTGGGTCTCTGAAGTTTAGAGCAAATTTCAGCATATTTTGTTTTAATATTTAGGTAATATAAAATATAATGGTTACTGAAACTACAAGTAACACAAGCAGGGAAAATGATGCTGTCTACTGTATATAAAAATATTCCTTTGAGCAAAAAACACCATTTAGTTTTGCTCTGTTCTTACTAGAACAAACCCCGAGAGGAAGGAAGTTTGAGCCAAATTTTTTCTCATTCATCATGAAATTACATTTTGCTTTCCGTTTCTATATCCCAACCTGGTTCTTTAATATCTGCCCATTTTATTATCTAACCTGTGTGAGGGCCTCAAAAATAAAGAAAATCTAAAAAGCCAATACATTTCTGCCAGCTGTGATCTGCGCTGACGTGAAAAGAATATATTGAAGTATTGCTGGCAACTCCCCCTAAACTGTGTACAATGCTTCTCCCACAAATATGCAAATATGATTTCAAAAATTATGGTAATAAAGATGTAGCTCATGGGAATCAGCTAGTGAGCCTGACTTCATTCTCTGATGCTTTTCTATAAAATTTTAAAGGAAAAGATTTAAATACATATGACACGGGGCAAAATACTAAACCATAATCAGTGGATACATCAGATAGAAATTCTTAATACCAACCACATCATATATTTCATACCACTGTGATTAAAATATATCTGATTATTTTGATAGTTCAGATCACTTTGCCCTAATGTTTCTTCTGTACAGAGGAGAAAGAACAGGGTGGGGGTTAGGGATAACCCCCAAGATGCAACAGGTAGGATTATGGGAAGAGATGGTGAATTTAGGTCCCTGAAATACTATCATTTCACCCTTTCTCTCGGGATTTAAAAGAACAACTATGGCAAACTTACAGAGCCTTCATGGTCATGATTTGAACCAAAACTCCAGAGGAGAGTACAAGTGAAGAACTCCATCATCTGGGCCTTAGGCACGAGTTAGGGATATGGTGTCAAAGGAGGCCATTTTTCCTGTTCTGAAGCCCTAGGAAAGTTAGTGAGCTTCCCTCTACATCTCAACTGCTGGATAATACTTGACCAGCTGGTTTTAACTCAGACAGATATTGCCACAGCATCCACTAGTACTGACTTGACATTACCCAAGTAATCCCATAACCCTGCCTTGTACAGCAAATAAAATAACACACACATAAAGTTGTAATTAAAGAAAAATAATGCAAATTAGCTCGCTAAAGAAAATCAGTAATCTGAAAGGGGAAGATCTACTTGATAATATAAAATCAGTGGCTCCTATGGAATTATAACATGGAAGAACACAGAAACACTTTTAAGAAAAACTATAATAATTCCCAGTGACACAAAATTACAATACAAAAAGCTTTCCAGTATTAAAAAACAAAACAAAAACCCTGAAAACATGACTTTTAAGTGAACAGATTAAATAAACAAATTGAAAATAGAATGCCACTGCTAAAATCTGAATTAGCAATGCAAAAGATCAAGTGGAAATATTATTTGACAATAAGAATGTTAAGTTCTAAGATGGCTGGTACATATACCTTTCTCTATTTCACGCACCTAAACTAGTACCTAGTACAGGGAAAGGGCTTAGTAAATGTTAATGAATACATAAGCAATACATAATGAGCTAGAAATTAAAAATGAAAAAGATTGGACAAAAGTTAATTGAAGAGTCTAAACAAGAAGATAGGAGATCAAGGAGAAAATCATTAGCTTATGATATAATAAACAGACACAGTAAGATAAATACTCTGGAAGTGGAGATATCCATTATGTATACATATATACACACACAGATATATATACATATACATATGCATGTGTTATAAAAATATAAGTATTAATAGTAGAGTAATATGTATAATGTGATTCCATCTTTTTAAAAACAGAAACACAATTATGTACATTTACATAATTCAAAATATTTTTCAATGAATGAACCAATGTATGAACTTCAAGAATGATATGTAGGGATTCCAGTCAAGATGGCAGAGTAGGTAAACCCTGTGCTTACCCCATCTCATGACCACATCAAAATTACAACTAAAATACAGAAAAACCTTCATTGAGAATCACCTGAAGTCCAACTGAACTGAAGCCCTACAGCCACGGACATACAGAAAAAGCCACCTTGAGTTTAGTAGGAGGGACAGAGATGTAGAAACCCTCACGTGACCATTAAAAATTCGGAGGGATATCTCAGCTGTGGAGGTCCACTCACTGAGGAGCGAGGGTTCCCAGGCCCACATCAGGCTCCCCAGCTCAAGGTTCCAGTGGCAGAGAGAGAAGTCCTTACAATTTCTGGCTCTGAAAACCAGTGGAGATTGTGGCTCAGTGAGACTAGGGTGGCTGCAGTCCCATGCACTCCTCTTAAAGACCCATGCACAGACTTATGAGTGGATTTACTCACTGTGAGCTCTAGCAGTGGGGCAATAGCATGAAAGGCCCCAGCGACATATGGGGAATAACTGAACTGGCTAGTTGCAGGGCAGGAGGGGTAGCTTAATCCCAGATGGAGGAGCTGGCAGAGGCTGTTGTGTCCTTGTTGAGCCTTCCCCCTCCTTGCATGCAGACACAGGGAGACCCTAATGATTCCCTGAGACCATGCCCCAGCCAACTTTTGGGCACACCCAAACCCCTTCCAGTGGCTTTTCTGTACAAATAGCCTGTCTTGGCTCATGCTGCAGACTTTCCTAAAATCTCTCAAAGGTTCACAAAACCCAAACAAGCAGCATCTGCCTTCAACATGTCCCATACCTCTTGCTGGGCAATCCTAAGCCCAGCAGTAGGCACAACTGGTCTGAGTTCACAGCTGGGCCTCATAAGGCACCTTCAAGCATAGCACAAACGACAGCCACCTGTGGATTGTTTTGTGGCTCAAGACAGGTAGCCCCAGGCAGGGCTCAAGATGTGGTTGAACATGGCCTGTGGTGGGGCCCCTCAAAGGAGGTCCTGGGAACTGATATTCCGGGTGGCCAGCTTCGGACTGAGCCAGAGCAACACCTGGCCATGTACAAGGACAACATACCAAAACAGCACACTGGGCAGGCACCAGAGCACTGCTAAAGTGAATTCTGCTCTGTAGGGTCAGTCCATGCACCGCAACTCCACCACTTTAGTCATGACCAGTCCTTACAACCAAACAGCCCAAGGATCAATCCCTCCCATAGAAATGCAAACAGCAACAAGACTCACTATGGCAGAAGGGCACACACAACCCACACAAGGGACACATCTGAAGCACGTGACTCTGGTGACCAGGGAGACTGCCATTGGGCCCCACATTACACCTATAACATAAGGCCACTCTACTAAGACTGGGAGCATAGCAGACATATCTAACACATAGGAAAAACAAAACAAAACAAAACAGGGAGGCAGCAAAAATGGGGAGATAAGGAAAAATGTCCCAAATAAAATAACAGAACAAAACTCCAGAAAGTGAATGAAACAAAATGGAGACAAGCAATCTACCAGAAGCAGAGTTCAAAACACTAGTTATTAAGATGCTCAATGATCTCAGGACGAACTTCAACAAAAAGATAGGAAACGTAAAAATAGAGACAGAAAACTTTAAAAAAAAAGTCATAAGTAAAGAATACAATAACTGCAATGAAGAATACATTAGAGGGAATTAACAATAGATTAGATGAAGCAGAGGATCAAATTTGGCGATTTAGAAGATAAGATAGCAGAAAACAACCAAACAGAACAGCAAAAAGAAAAAAAATAATAATTTTAAAAAATCAGGAGAGTTTAAGGGGCCTCTGGGACAACACGAAGCACACCAACATTCACATCAGAGGGGTACCAGAAGAAGAGAGAGCAAGGAATTGAAAACCTACTTGAAGAAATAATGACTGAAAACTTTCCTGACCTGGTAAAGGAAGTGGCTATACAAGCCCAGGAAGTACAGAGGGTCCCAAACAAGATAAATCAAAACAGGCCCACACCAAGACACATTGTTATTAAAATGTCAAAGGTTAAAAACAAAGAAAGAATCTTAAAAGCAGCAAGAGAAAAGCAGTTAGTTACCTACAAGGGAGCACCCATAAGACTGTCAGCTGATTTCTCAACAGAAACTTTGCAGGCCAGAAGGGATTGGCACAAAATATTCAAAGTGATGAAAAGCTAGGACCTACAACCAAGACTACTCTACCCAGCAATGCTTTCATTTAAAATCAAAGGACAGATAAAGAGCTTCCCAGACAAGAAAAAGCTAAAGGAGTTCCTCACCACCAAACCAGTCTTACAAGGAATCTTAGACGGACTTCTTTAAAATGAAAAAATAAAATAAAATAAAATAAAAACTATGAATAAAATGGCAATAACTACATATCTATCAACAATTACTTTAAATGTAAATGGATTAAATGCTTGAATCAAAAGACAAAGAGTGGCTGAATGCATAAGAAAATAAGATCCATACATATACTGACTACAGGAAACTCACTTCAGATCGCAAGATACACACACTGTAAGTAAAGGAATAGGAAAAAGATATTTCATGAAAATGGAAACAAACATCAACAACACAAATCTGAAGTAGCAATACTTATACCAGAGAAAATAGACTTTAAGACAAAGGCTAGCAAGAGACAAAAAAAGACCCAGTAATCCCACTTCAAGGTATTTATCTGAAGGAACTCAAAACACTTACTTCGAGGGGATGTGTGCATCCATATGTTCATTGCAGCATTGTTTACAATGACCAAAATGTGGAGGCAGCTGGCATCAATGGAAGAATTGATAAAGAGGAGAGGTGATTCATATATATATATATATATATATATATATATATATATATACACACACACATATATATGTATATATATACACAAACACATATACAATGAAATATTGCTTGGCTATGGAAGAGAATGGGTTCTTGCCATCAGTGGTAGCATGGATGGACGTGGAGGGAATTGGGCTGAGTAGAATATGTCAGATAGAGAAAGCCAGATGCAATGTGATTTTGCTTATATGTTGAATCTAAAGAACAAAACAAACAAACAAACAAACAAAACAGAAATAAATTCATAAATATAGAGAATATTTTGATGGTTGCCAGATGGGAGAGGAGTTGGCAGGGTTGGTGAAAAGGGGAAGGATTAAGAAGTACAAATTAGTTGTTACAAAGTAGTCATGGAGATGTAGGTTATAGCATGAAGAATACAGTCAATAATATTGTAATAACTATGTATGGTGTCAGATGGGTACTAGATTTATCGGGGTGATGTGGGCTGTGGGCTGGAGGAGAAAGGTGAAGACATTAAGAGGTACAAATTGGTAGTTATAAAATAGTCATTTGGATATAAAGTAAAGCATAGGGAATACAGTCAACCATACAAATGGCAATAACTATGTATAGTGCCAGGTGGGTACTAGAATAGTCAGGGAGAACACCTCTTAAACTCCATAAATGTTTAACCACTATGCTGTACACTTGAAATTAATGTAAAATGATACTGAATGTCAACTGTAATTGAAAAATTTAAAAAAGAGGTAAAAAGGTTTAGTGGAATAAGAGGTTCAAATTTCCAGGAATACAACAAATGTCATGGGGATGTAATGTACAGCATAGGGAATATAGTCAATAATATTGTGATAGCATGGTACAGTGTCAGATGGTTGCTGGACTTTTCATGGTGATCACTTCTTTAGGTATGTAAATGTGGAATATGTATGGTATACACGTGAAACTAATATTTTAGCTATATTTTAATAAAAATATTTTTTAAAAGAATGAGATGTAAGCCCAACAGCACACATTTATTAATGTTTATATCAGGGGAACTGAATAGAATTGCAAGAAGGGCAGTTTTAATTTTTCTTATGCATTCTCAATATTTTATTTATTTATTCATGACTAAATTTTCTAATAAAGATCAATTCAAAAAGAATACACACAAAAAGCAAATAAGCCTCGGGACCAAGGTGCTGGTAATCTCAGCAGCTGTGAGTCTAAAAGGAAGGTAGCATAACATTTGATTAGTTTTACTATAGTATGTGATAGTACAAAATTTGTTTGAGTGTACAGACCCTGGGGTTCAACTGCTTGGATAGAAATTCTGGTTTTTCCCTAAAAAAAACCCCAAAGCCATAGAAACATTTCCCTCTCTCTTCCTTAGATTTTTCATCTGTAAAATGAGTATAAAAGTAATGATTCCAGCCTCATAAGGTTTGTTGTGAGGATTTCTGAATTAACATATGAAGGATTTAGAAAAGTAGGGGAAACATAAAATATCCATGGATCTTAGCCAGCATTATTTTCCACACCCAAACTAGAACCAGGTGAATAGACTACAGGGCATTTTAGCCACATCTAAACTCCCTAAAGACCCCAGCAAATGTGTATGTCAGAAAGGTCAATTGGGTTTTATTCAATAACCCACTCTCACAAGCTTCCTCAGCCACTCTAGAGTTGGAAGGTAGGCTGAATTCTCTCCGATTGTCCCCAGAGTGATAGGATAATTTGAAACGGACCCTGCGGAAGGCCTATAAGCAGTCTGACCACTTCCCTGGATACATATCACTGCACACCAGGGCCCCTGCAGGGAGCAGAGATAGAAGAGGAAACCACTAACCCAGTGTGTTTTGGTATGAAGGAAATATCCTAACACCTCTCCTCAGGCTTCCTAAATCGGAAAATGTTGCTGTAGATAATTCTAAAGGCGAAGTACAAATATTCTTAGGTCAGGTTACAATTTATATTTTCCTACTAATGGGTTTGAGAGCTTTTCTTGAGAACAGTTTTTTGAAATTCCAAAAGACAGCTGAAGTGAGAATACAAGTTTGTAACTGGAAGGACAGAAATAACTCCTCTGCAGTTTGGCCTAGGTCACTACTGCCCTCAAATATAAAAATACAGGTATCGAATATTCATCAACATTCCCTCATCCACTTGGTAAGCTCATACTATAATTATAAGCTATTTTCTCACAGGATTGTTTGGCGGAAGTTATGCATTTTTGTGATCACTTTGACTCAACAGAAGGTAAAATGGAGATACATTTTCTGACTCTGTGTTGTAATTCTCAAAATTATAACCACTAATGTATACCTTGTAATGTTTATTTAAATTTACTTATTGACTGCCAATGCCATTTTTTCTCCTTTATTTAAATTGGAGTGTATTTTGTTTACAGACAAATTACTATATGTGTGCATGTGTGTATGATACAGTTGAACATAAATGTCCTATGCCTCTCTGTCTACTTATCTACCCACCTCTGCCTCTGTTTAGTGGCTTCCTGCTACTTTTTTGCAGTTATACATAATTTAAGTAAACCCCAATTAAAAGCTACTAATATAATAAAAGAATGTTGTAATAAGTATAGATGTTGCTCCATTCATTTTTGTGACTTTATTTGATTTTTCTTTAGAAAAAATTCCAAAAAATATAAAATTCTGGGTTAAGATTTTGACACCTAATGACAAAAGTTTGTAGTGTATTGCATATGGCCAAAAAAAATATTTGCTACTAGCCATTTTAAACATTGTCAAGTGGAAAGACTGGAAAAAATATGTAAGATCATTGTTTTTGTTTGCATTTCTTTGATTACTAGTATGTGGGGTTATTTTTTTATATCATGTTTGACACCTCTTTATTTCACGTTTTTGTATGAATTTACATTATAAACTGGTTTTTCTATAACATTTTTGTGGTTTTCTTATTGGTTTGTAAAACAATATGTATCAATTAAAGGTATTAACTCTTTATTATTTTTACATTACACCTCCTCCAAGTTTATTTGTCTTTATTTTAATGGGTTTTCTTTTAGTCTCCCAGAATTTTCATATTTTATGTAGTGTGTATTTTAGTGCCTTAGGAAGAAATTCTCTACCCAAATATTGCATAAACATTAGCTATTCTAAACAAGATATTTCCTTTTTGTCAGGCAGGCAGACCTAACATGTCATTCAGTATTGCACCATAGCTCTCGTTAGATTCCAAATTTAAAACATTAAATTTATGAGAAAGTACAGAAAACATGTCTTGATAGTCCTGCCAACTGCAAAGGTGAAAAGAAAACAGCCTCCTGGTGTACCTTTCACTTGCATTAAGAATTTCTTGGCCACTAAACACTTTAGTAACCACTATATGATTAATCACTACACTTTTTTTTCTTTTGTCAAAGAAAGAGTAGACACATTTATTAATTTTCATTGTAGAGGCAGAAACTGCATTCTAGTAAGATTTTGCTGAATGACCCGTCATTCCTCAGCCAGTACTAGAGAAAAAAATCATCCTCTGCTTTCCAGACTCTTCTAACTTCCCAGCCTCTTACTTGAACTTCACACTTGGCAGCTGGGATTTTAGTTATCACTCAACTCCTTAGAGTCCGAGGGCCAATACATGGGATTTGCAATATTCCTGAGCAGACTGGGAGAGCACAGCACAAATGACCCCGGGATGCAGGAGGCAAAGTAAAATAATTACAAGATGCTGGGATGTGAGCTATCCTCAGTATGAACATGAATAAAATTCTTAACATTTCAAGAACCCAAGTGTGAAAATTGTAAGATCACTGTCAGATAAATGCTGGGTGAAGTTTCAGAGTGAGAGGACCTTGAGATGCATCAAATACAATCTTTCCTTGAAGTTATTCCCATTAATGAAATTTCACCTACTGAGTATTTAATTGTATGGAAGACTGTGCTAGAAAGAATTCTGGTTGCAACATCGCAAGTTGAACACAAATTCAACATATAAAATAATAAATGTGAACAAGAAAGAATATCTCAAGTCCTTTTGGAATCTCAATAAACAGACTGCCAGCTGGAATGCAGAAAGAACCAGCTGTGAGATTTTACAACTAAACTCCCTGAAAACATGGTTTCCTCAGAAGTATAAGACAATTAGTCCATATACAACATGGGATGTTTATCTAAATAACTGTCCTTTCATTTCCGCTGTACACCCCGATTATGACTCAGTATTACCATTCCCTATTATAATAACGATCTTATTTTCAAAGCTCAATTTTTTGAGCTTTCACATAATTATATTAAAATAAAGGAAAACTAGAATAAATATTGAGGGTTTTTATGAGAATTAAATAACTTCTCTGAAGTGCACAGGCCAGTATCTGTTGGTGTTTAATAAATGTACATTCCATTCCCCTCTTTCTATTTTTTTTGTAGACATAATTGAATATTTCTACCTTTAGGTGATTATTCCTTAATTCAATTGTTCTTATTTTCTCCTTATGTGGAAACTTATATCACGCGCTACCACTCAGCTACCCATTATCATAGAACTTAAGCCATTCATTTCAACTTCTTGCCACTTCCAATACTAATTCAGACATTTCAGTTAAGTTCTTATGGCTATTAGTTCTTTCTTTCTTTCTTTATTTATTTTGCCTCTATTATACCACCTCCCTCCATAGCCTGACACTCACATTTTCTCTTAATCCAATCTTTATGCTATTTCTATAGTCACTTTGCATCTCATGCAAACCAACATTATAAGATCTATTAATTTGTGTTGCATTAGTTGGATTAAAGTTGGTTGGCTTCCTTCTCCACAGTACTTGGCATATTGGCTGAATAAAAGAATGCTGCTTTGAAACACTCGATGTGTTTCACAGAGAAGCAATAAGATATAATGTAAATGAACATATAGATAAGCCCAAGGAGGTAGCTTCTCGTCCGTGTACGCATACATCTTTGTTGTGTGACCTATGGAAAACCGCTTGAACTCTCTGGCCCTCACTTTATCATTTATAAAATTGAATTGAATACACCCAGCTGTTTATTTATCAAATTTATTTTCAGAATAAAACAAGGTAATGGAAGTGAGAGTATTCCGGTTGCTATTGCTGAATAACAAACCACCCCAAAATTTACTAGCGTAACCATTTTATTAGGCTACAGAGTCACTGGGTTAGGAATTAACTATGGAGAGGCTCAGATAAAAATTCTTGACTGTGGTCTGTCTGTGGCTGGAGTCAGCTGGTGGCTGGGACTGTAATTATCTCAATGTTCTAATTTGTTTATTGGAACAGTCCTTCGGAGCCCTGAAACTCCATGTACAAAATTCTATTATCCTGAGGCTACCATGCTCTGAGGAAGCTCAGGCCACATGGAGGTGCTCTAGTTTGGGGTTCCAGCTGATTCCCAGATAACTGCCATTTTGGCTTATTCACAGGGCTTTTAGTTGGTTCTGGATCTCAGCTGGAATTTCAGCTGAGGCCGTTTACTGGAGTAATGACAAGTGGCCATTCCTTCTGGCCTGAGTTTTCTCATAGCATGGTGGCCTCAGAGCAGTGAAATTTCTCATATGGCAGCTTAGGACTCCAAGCACAAGCAATCCTAGCAGCAGACTGAGGCTGCATTTTCTTTTATATACCAGTGTTGGAAGCCATGAAACATAGCTTCTTCTGAATTCCTTTCTCGGTCTTATTAAGAATACTCACAATTGATTCATTGAAATGTGTAAATCTAAAAAGGACCAAGAAGTGAAAAACACAGGACAGATGTGTTTGTCTAAAGAAAGCCAGTGTTAACTATTTTGATATAAATTTAGAAGCACAGAATCTTAAAAACTGGAAAAATCTGACACCAAAAACTTGGCCACTACCATGTTTCTCCGAAAATAAGACCTAGCCGGACCATCACCTCTAACTCATCTTTTGGAGCAAAAATTAATATAAGACCCAGTATTATATTATATTATACCCAGTATTATATTATATTATATTATATTATATTATATTATATTATACAGTATTATAAAGACCCAGTCTTATATAAGACCTGGTATTATATTATATTAATTATGTTATGTTATAGTATATACCTGGTCTTATATTATATTAAAATAAGACCAGGTCTTACATTAAGTTTTGCTCCAAAAGACACATTAGAGCTGATGGTCTAGCTAGGTCTTATTTTCGGGGAAACACGGTAACTCAAAAGCCACTCCTCCTTTGTGGTAGAAGAAAATTTCCCTTTTTTTCAGTAGCTCTCCACCTGTTTGGCCAGCTGTATACTTACTAAGTAGGTGGACGCTGGACAATGTAAGTCATCCTGGAAATCCTGTTCTTTGTACCTGTTACTAGTTTGGTTACAGATATGATATAATTTAGGTTATTAAGGGGAAGATTAGTGAAGAGCTTCTAGGAAAGAGTTTCTTAGCTTTTCAGAATCATGAGAATTTCTCTTTTCTAACTCCAGAGGGGATATGTGAGGAGGTGGTGCCTGGAAATGTACCATTATACTGAAGCAGGATATCTACCCTAAAAACAAGAAAAAAGAAAAAAAATCCAACACTTTAAGATGCAGATAAGACAGATGGAAGAACTTGGGTCCTTGGTAGTATCATTGAGTCATCAAATTAGCCATGGAGTCATCCTTTCTCTTGTTTCTAGTCATGAGAAAAAATGAACAACTTATTGATGTAACCATTTTCAGTTGGGTGTTTTGTTAGTTGTAGCTAAAAGAATCTTAACTTATTTAGGGGTCTTAGAGATTAACTAGCTCAACCCACATTAGGAAGGCAAAAAATATTAAGTTACAAACCACCCAGGTATTCTCTCACTCATTTTCTCTCCCTTACCCTCTTCTCCCGGCCCCTTCTCTTCTCTTCTTCCCTTCCCGTTTCCTCCACCATCTTCTCCTCCCTCCCTCCCTCTTTCACTCCCTCCCCCCCCACATCTTTCTCATACAACTCACCTTTACATACACATAACCATGTATGAGCATGCGCACATTCTCACTCATTCAGTCTTCACTCAATTCTGCTTGCACCTGAACCAGAGGAAAACCAAGACTCAGTTCTATTGACTCAGCTGAGTGTACAGTTGACTCAACACACTGACTGTCAAGCTAATCTGCCCATTAGTTATATAAGGACTGTTTTTATATTGTAAGTTCCAAAAATTTTAGATAATGACACTATAAATGGTGTTTGGATTTTTATGCCAAAAATTTTATTTTGGATATATTAACTTCAGAATTTAACACATGCAATAAAATTGAATCTGTGCATAAAATATATTTTGAAGAATGGGAGTCAATGCCTATGTACTACTTTAATAGCTATTCACTTCTAATATAAAAGAACTCTATAGGCTGAATAAACATAAAATATTATTGAATCATAAAGTGCCTAATTAGTTTTGTGAATTTAAAGTGCTGTGTTGGCACAGGAAAACGAATTACTAATTATACACAGCCTTGAATCAAATTTTTTTTTTCACATGCTATTCTGATGGTTGCAAACCGAAATTCACTAGAGGTTGGAAACATTTCCCTGGCATCCAGATTTCAGGCATTCAGTCAGTAAATAATTTTATATACACACACACACACACACACACACACACACACACACACACACATAGTTTCCCCCTCAAGCATAATCACCAACAAATGTATTCTCAAATCTTTTGTGTTTATAGACTTTGCCAGAATTATACACCATGGAGTCTACTCTAACTTTGATGTATGATGCATTTACTGTCGTGTTTTAACTAATATTAGCAGAAGTCTGGCAATTACATCTCAGAACACTCAGCTAGCTGAGTTTAAATTCTACATTATGCCCTGGACCAATTATGAATACAAGCACAAATACTTGAATAAAAAAGAAATAAATCATTTACTTGTACATTATTTCTCATGACAATGGAAAACATAAAATTAACCAAATAAATAAACATGCCTGCTTCACTAAAAAATAAATCCACACAAAACACTATTTGCAAAATGGATAATTATTATTTTTTTGTGTGCAATATACCAGTCTTCAAAAACCTGGAGTTACCCTGCCTATAACCTTACTCTCCCCAAGGAACCATTTGATAAAAGTATGTCACTATGATTTCAATGTCTTGTTTATTATTTGTCACCAGTGACAAAAAAGGACAAAGAATGTGTTTCACTGTTTCTCTCATCCTTTCTCTAAATCCCCTTGGGATTTCCCCAGATGGAGACTTTATCTAGGATCATGCAATTTTCACTTGAATTATATGTCAGTTGAATGAGGAAAAGAAAAGAAACAAAGGGAGAGGGAGGGAAAGAGAGAGAGGAGAGTAGTTCTCCAGTATTAAGGGCACTACCTTGGAATATAACTTTATCTTAAGCAAATATGTCAAAAAGGGAAATGTGTCTGGAGCCCTTTTATAATCTTCTTTTCCAACATATGTAACAACCTGTTCCTCTGGTGTACACCTTTGCTCTTAATTATCAAACATTCTAATCTCTTTTCTCTGGATCTTTTCTTTTAATTTCCTACCCAGAAAAAAAAAATTGATGATTCTACAATCATTTATTCATTAATTATACTCAAATATACATAATTTATAAAGTCTTATACACAGAGTATATTTCACAATTTCATGGAAAAGAAGCGGATTCTGAATGTTAAGTAATGGCTACCTGAAGAGATGGGGGTACTTCTTTGATATTAAAAGTAGAACAATATCAGAGCGAGTTCCCCTTTTCCTTTGTTTCAATCTTTTGTTTTTCATCCCAACAGTATTCTTCGTATTCTTCACCCATCTCTACCTCTATTTGTATACTTTACCCTGAGTTTCAGGTATATGCAGAGTTGTTTTATTTTTACAATATTTGATTTTCTTTTTCTTTAACTTAAAATAAGCCCTTGTTCTAAAATAGTAGACCCAGATAATTCTGATTCATGGCAATCTATAATACTAAGTCTTTGGTACCCAAAATTCTATACTTAAAAAGTTGTTCAAAATCTACTTTTCATTCTCACTCCTCATTCCCGTTTCAATGTCCCACACAGATCTTTTATATTGAAGACCACAGCCATTTCGGTGACAGGCTATTATCATTTTCTCTCTTTAGAGTAAAAACATTTGTTTCAGCAGGGAGAGCATGCCGTCCTAGGTAACTTGCTATGCAGCTGAGCAGTTCTGAGAGATAATGGCTGATCATGCCTACATGGCTGTTTGGAACCCACAATGCCACAGCAGCACTGATGGAGGTGGTACTGATGGGGAAAACCATAGAGGCCACAACAGCTAGAATGTTCTAATACTTAAAAAGGTGCCAATTGTTGTCATTATTTTCAGGAAATAACACTGTAATCCTGAAAACTGCCGCTCTGACTCCAAAGTGATATAACACAAATATTCTATCCAACATGTACACACACACACACACGCGTGTGCACACAGACACAAGATTTTTATACAAATCACAACTGAAAAGTGCCAACTACTGAGCAGAGATTGACCCTTGGTAAAAGCCCTGCAGATTATTATCAATTCAGTTAAGATAACACCAAAAATACCGAGAGAGCTATTATTGAGTTGTGACTGAAACAAAAATCTTAGGAAAAATAAACAAAATTGCTTTCTTATTCAGTTTGTTACTACACTAGACCACAGCCTTCACTTTGAGATGCCAACTTAAAAAACAGACATAGGCGAACTGAAGAGTTGAGAGGACAGTGATGAATTGAATACAAAATTGAATGAAAAAATTAGTCAAGATAATTTTAAGGTATTATATCCTAATATTTCCCTTGATGTAAATCATAACCACAACATATTAGAAAGACAGAACTATGCATAACTATGTGGGTTTCTCTTCCATATGCATTCCCATATTAGTGAAGTCAGCATTGAAACAATGATTAAACTTTTAAAGTTTTTGGGTAGAAATTCTCAAAAAATTTTACAAAAGCAATTCAAAAAATGAACCACTCCATATGTATTTTAAACCTTTTGCACCATTGAGGATGTGTCTCACAGTGTTTATGATTTGATGGAAAAAAGCATAATAAATTTATTTAACATAGTTCCCAATTATAAAATATCTCAATCTCATTACTCCCTGTATTTAGTGAATCCTCAATTTCCAACACTCAATCCTTTCCTGATAGGCATATTTCTGCCTTTGAAACTAACCTTTTGGCAGAAACTCAGAAAATATGTAGGTAGAAATATTTTTCTCACAGTGCTCTTGTTATAATTGGTATTAAAAGTGAATTGAAATTCCTTGATTGCCTCTAAAACAAGTGCTTCTTTCACATAACAAAATAAGAAAGGATTTGGTCTCTTGGCAAAACTAATAAAATATCTGATAGATTTGACTATACCTAAAAGATAACATTTAAGCTGCCAACTATGAGCATTTATTTCAATAAATAAAAGAATTATTTGTTTCCAGAATAAATGATGAGGCTTACAAATTCATTAGAAAAATATAGACCACCCAATGAATAGACAACCCACAGAAGAAGAAACCCGAATCCTCTAACAGAATATGTGTAATGAACATCTTCTCCCACCCAGAGTTTTGGCCAAGATTCCCAGGTAATAGGTGCCACGTTAACACTGTAAAGCAGGTTTGGAAAGAGTGTGAGGGAAAACCTGTATCCCTGACCTTTAGCCTATCACTCACCACAAGGTCATATAAAGACCTTGATGCTGAGAAAAAGTGGAGTGTGGACATTAGCATTGTTTTGCTAAAAGTAGTGCCCCTAGATTCAAGCCCATGGAGGATTTTCATAGCTGAGGAACACCAATGGGGGGTGGCAGTAGACCAATGCCTAATATTATAATAACTATGTATGATGCCAGATGGACACTAGCCTTACGGGGTGATCACTTATTAAGGTTTATCGTATAAATGTCTAATCACTATGTTGTGCACCTGAAACTGATATAATATTGTCTGTCAACTATAACTGATTTTTTTTAATCTAAAAATAAAATAAAGAAAGTGAAAAACAGAAAGATTGTAGCTGGCTAACTGCTCTGAGAGCAAAGGGAATCGCTCTGGAGTCAGTGTGGACTTCCAAATTGTGTCAGGGTGAAAACCACAAATATAAAGGGTTAGAACCAAGATGGTCATTGAGAGGGGCACTATACCCCAGTGAAGAGACTACGCTAAATGTGTCACCCAAAATCGAAAGCTGAGATTCAAGTCAGAAGCTGCCAATCAGAGGAAACATTATCAATAATAAAAGAAGATGAGAGCTCCTCAGCAGTAGCAACAGAATCACTCAGGAAACCAGAGGGCACCTCACGAGTCAGATTAAACAACCACGAAGTCCCTGAAGTTTTATTCAAATAAACAGTCCCTGTTTCTTATTTCCCTTCCCCCACTATGAAGCTTCATTACTGATGCGAGAGTGTTTTGAAACTAGAAGAGACACAGATATATTTATTGTATGAGGATGACCTAAAAGATCCTGGGTCTTTCCCTAGATTTTTATCCAGGAATTGGGAAAAGAAATCAACATTTGTGTAGTTTATGAGCATTTGAGAGGAAAGAAAATCATTTGCTTTACCAATACACCATACTGGATTCCAATTTTTCATAAGTTTTACAAACATACCAAATATTAACATTACTAGTAAACACAAATATACATAATAAATGAAAAATAAAAGAAATTATTTCATAAATATCAAATTTGCAGGAAAACCAGTCTTGCAACATCAAACGTTGAGACGTTTGGAGAAATGAGAACTCATATACTAGTGTTGGTAGTATAAATTGTTAGAGCAACAAACAGGACATCTATAACCCATCAAAGGACTCTCTGCTCATCACGCAGAACAGCTAAGAGACTCGTGCAAGGATTACTTGAAGGTGGGTAAATTGGGCGAGCAGGGGAAGAGGAAAGGGAGCGGAGTGGAGACGCCGTCCGCATCTGCAGCTGTGGGGACGCAGCCAGCACACGCAGCTGCAGAGACACAGGGGATCCCAGGACAGAACAGAAAACACAAAAGCCAGGAGGTGGGCTCTTTCCCTGTGTCCCACAGCTGATCTCTCCTGCCTAGGGGGCAGCCAGTTGGGCCCTAGGTTGCACAAAGGACACAAACTCCATACCTGGACCCCTCCCCCTGCTCTTCCAATCATACCCCCAACCTTCCAGAGATTTAAACTGGCCCCTGAACTGAGGAGTGGTGTTAGATTACAGAGGAGCCTTAGTGCTCAGGCTCTGGGAAGACTGGCGTGCAGCTCTGACCCAGGGAAGAGGCTGGGAACAGTGCGATTTTTGCTGGCTAGGAGAGAAGAGACTCCTCTACCCCCAGCCACCACCTTTTCTGGCCTGTGGGAAGAGTGTGACACAGCTGGGCTGGGAGAGAGAAGACCCCTCCATTCCCAGCCCCCACCCTTTCTGGCCTGCCTAGGGCGGGGCAAGTGCAACTGCAGAGGCACACCCAGGGATCAGCAGTAGGCGGCAGACACAGCTCTGGGCTTTCAGCAGCTCAGAAATCTCCTGCCCGCCACACACACACACACACACACACACACACACACACACACACACACGGAAGAAGTGCCCTGAGACTCAGGAGAACTGGACCCAGGGCTCGTGGTGCTACTCTCAGTGAGCATATGTGCAGGCAAGGGCAGAAACTGCACTGAATTTGTAGAAACTATCACCCAGACCCCTCAGCCCCACGCATCTAAATCTGCAGTCCCAAGGTCACTCTGGGCACCAGGTGACCGGCTCTGCCTGCACAATACACAAAGGACTCTTTGGTATAGCAGAGGACAACTTGGAGATTACTTGGTGGGCTTAAGCCAAGACTGGCGCTGCTTTTTTTTTTGTGTTTTGTTTTGTTTTGTTTTGTTTTGTTTTGTTTTGTTTTGTCTTTATATCTTTAATATCTTTGCCTGTGTTGAGTGTGGGTTGTCGGTTGTTTTTACATGTGAATGTATTTGATTTTTTCTTTGTTGTTGTTGTTGTTGTGCTTGGTGATTTGCTTTGTTCTGAAATTGCTCTACCAGGGCCCAGCTTAAGAGACACAAGATTCAATACACCCAGAGGCCAACTCCAGACCAAACCAGAGTACTACCGGGTTTGACCTACAAGTGACACACCCAAAGGGAATTCTCTATAGGCACAAGAGCCCATAGAGGCCAAACCACATTTAAGTGGTCAACCCTCACGCAACAGAATACCCTGCGGTGGGCAGAGCCAAGTCTCACAACTAGTCAGCCTAGGAGTTAACCCCAACTACTCACAAGCAAAAAGCAATTAAAGATCTTCTTTAACGGGACAATGTACACAACGCAAGAATCACCTTTGGAGCACATACAGAGAAGAACGAAGTAGTGCAAGTCAAATATAAAGGACACATACTACATAAGATAACCCAGCAAGAACTAAGAACTCTAGGGGATCTACCTAATACATCGAAACAAACACAGTGAGTCAGCCAGAATGGGGAAACAAAGAAACATGTCCCAAATAAAAGAACAGAAGAAACCTCCAGAAATGGAACCAAATGAAACAGTGGTAACCAACCTATCAGATATAGAGTTCAGAAGAATGATGATAAAAATGTTTAAGGAGCTTAGAGATGACATAAAGAAGGACAGAGAAATCATAATGAACAACCAGTTAGAAATAAAGAACACAATTACTGAAATAAAGAACTCACTGGAAGGAATTACCAGCAGGTTAGATGAAGCAGAGGATCGAATCAGCGACTTAGAAGACAAGTTAGCAGCGATCACTCAAACAGAACAACAGAAAGAAAAAAGAATAAAAAACAATGAAGAGGGTTTAAGAGACCTCTGGGATAACATCAAGCGCAACAACATGCACATCATAGGAATATCAGAAGGTGAAGAGAGGAAGCAAGGGATTGAGAACATATTTGAAGTAATAATGTCCGAAAACTTCCCTAACCTGATGAAGGAAACCAACATACAAGCCCAGGAAGTGCAGAGAGTTCCAACCAGGATAAACCCAAACAGGTCCACACCAAGACACAATAGAGTTAAAATGGCAAAGATTAAAGACAAAGAGAGACTCCTAAAAGCAGCAAGAGAAAGACAGAGGGTTACATACAAGGGAACTCCCATAAGACTATCAAATGATTTTTCTACAGAAACACTGAAGGCCAGGAGGGAGTGGCAGGAGATACTCAAAGTGATGGAAAATGAAGGCCTACAACCTAGATTGCTTTATCCAGCAAAGCGATCATTTAAAGTTGATGGAGAGATAAAGAGCTTCCCAGAAAAGAATAAGCTAAAGGAATTTATTACCATCAAGCCAGCATTGCAGGAGATACTAAAAGGATTTTTGTAAATAGAAGAAAGATGAAAACAAACTACAAATTTAAAAATGGCAAAAACTATGTACCTATCAATAATCACTTTAAATGTAAACGGATTAAATGCTCCAATCAAGAGACATAGGGTGGCTGAGTGGATAAGAAAGCAAGACCCTTGTATATGCTGTATACAAGAGACTCACCTCAGAACAAAAGACACACACAGGCTGAAAGTGAAGGGTTGGAGTAAGATATTTCATGCAAATGGAAATGAGAAAAAAGCTGGAGTTGGAATACTTATATCTGACAAAATAGATTTTAAAATGAAGAACATATTAAAAATAAAGATGGGCACTATATAATAATAAAGGGATCGATCCGACAAGAGGACATAACCCTAGTAAACATCTATGCACCCAACATAGGAGCACCTAAATATATAAAACAGATATTGACTGACATAAAGACAGAGATCAACAGTAACACTATCATAGTAGGGGACTTCAACACACCTCTGACAACAAAGGACAGGTCTTCCAGACAGAAAATCAATATGGAAACAACGGCCTTAAATGACACATTGGACCACTCGATATTAATCGATATTTTCAGAGCATTTCACCCCAATGCTACAGGATACATGTTCTTCTCAAGCGCACATGGAACATTTTCCAAGATAGACCATATGTTAGGCCACAAAACAAGTCTGATAAATTTAAGAAAATTGAAATCATACTAAATGTCTTCTCTGACCACAGTGCTATGAAATTAGAAATGAACTACAGGAAAAAAAAACAAAACTGGAAGACACACCAATTCATGGAGGCTGAATAACATGTTACAAAATAATGAATGGGTCAACTAGGAGATCAAGGAAGAAATCAAAAGATATCTCGAGACAAACGGAAATGGAAACATGACAATCCAAAATCTATGAGATGCCGCAAAAGCAGTCCTAAGAGGGAAATTCATAGCATTGCAGGCCTACCTAAAGAAACAAGAAAAATCACTAATCAACAGTTTATCTTCACACTTAAGGGATCTGGAAAAAGAACAGCAAAATAAGCCCAAAGGGAGTACAAGGAAGGAGATAATAAAGATCAGAGTGGAAATAAATGAAATAGAAACCAGAAAAACAATACAAAACATCAATGATCCAAGAGTTGGTTCTTAGAGAAGATAAACAAAATCAACAAACCTTTAGCCAGACTCATTAAAAAAAAAGAGAGAGAGGACCCAAATTAATAAAATCAGAAATGAAAGAGCAAAAGTGACAACAGACACCGCAGAAATACAAAAAATTTTAAGAAATTACTATGAGCAACTATATGCCAACTAATTTGACAATCTGGAAGAAATGGAAAATTTTCTAGAGGCGTACAACCTTCCAAGGCTAACTCAAGAAGAAACAGAAAACCTGAATAGACTGATTACCACCAGGGAAATTGAATCAGTAATCAACAATCTCCCAACAAACAAAAGCCCTGGACCAGATGGCTTTACAGGTGAATTTTACAAAACGTTCAAAAAAGAATTATCACCTATTCTCCTCAAGCTCTTCCAAAAAATCCAGAAGGAGGGAAGATTCCCAAACACTTTTTATGAAGCCACTATCACCCTGATCCCAAAATCAGACAAAGACACCACAAAAAAAGAAAACTACAGGCCGATATCTCTCATGAACATAAATGCAAAAATCCTCAACAAAATATTAGCAAACAGAATTCAGCAATACATTAAAAATATCATACACCATGATCAAGTGGGATTCATCCCTGGTATGCAAGGGTGGTTCAACATCCGCAAATCAATTAATGTAATACACCACATTAATAAAATGAAAATTAAAAATCACATGATCATATCGATAGCTGCAGAAAAAACATTTGATAAAATCCAGCAGCCATTTATGATAAAAACCCTTAAGAAAGTGGGAATAGAGGGATCATATCTCAACATAATAAAGGCCATATATGATAATCCCACAGCTAACATCATACTCAATGGGGAAAAGCTAAAACCATTTCCCCTAAGATCAGGAACAAGGCAAGGTTGCCCACTTTCTCCACTTCTATTCAACATACTGCTGGAAGTTCTAGCCACAGCAATCAGACAAGAAAAAGAAATAAAAGGCATCCAAATCGGTAAGGAGGAAGTAAAATTGTCATTATATGAGGATGGCATGACACTATATATAGAGAACCCTAAAGACTCCACCAAGAAGCTATTAGAGCTGATAGATGAATTTAGTAAAGTAGCAGGATACAAAATTAATATTCAGAAATCAGTTTCATTTGTATATACCAATAATAAAACATCAGAAGGAGAAATTTAAAAAAAAAAATCCCATTTACAATTGCTTCAAAGACTATAAAATACCTGGGAATAAATTTAACCAAAGAAGTAAAAGACCTGTACTCCGAAAATTATAAGACACTGAAGAAAGAAATGAAAGAAGATACAAATAGATGGAAACATAACCATGTTCAAGGATAGGAATAATTAATATAGTTAAAATGTCCATACTGCCTAAGGCAATATACATATTCAACACGATTCCTGTCAAACTACCAATGACGTTTTTCACAGAAATAGAACATATAATCCTAAAATTTATATGGGACCATAAAAGACCCCGGATAGCCTCAGCAATCTTGAGAAATAAGAACAAAGTGGGAGGTATAACAATACCTGGCATCAAATTATACTACAAGGCTACAGTAATCAAAACAGCATGGTACTGGCATAAAAACAGACACATAGATCAACGGAACAGAATACAGAGTCCAGAAATAAATCCACGCCTATATGGTCATTTAATCTATGACAATGGAAGCAAGAATGTATGGTGGGGTAAAGACCGTCTAGTCAATAAACGGTGCTGGGAGACCTGGACAGACACATGCAAAAAATGAAGGTGGACCACCTCCTTACACCATATGCAAAAATAAATTCAAAATGGCTTAAAGACTTAAATGTAAGATCTGAAACCCTAAAATTCCTAGAAGAAAATGTAGGAAGAAACTTCACAGACATTATCTGGAGTAAGATTTTTACTGATATATCTCCTCGCACAAGGGAAGTAAGAGAAAAAATAAACATGTGGGATTACATCAAACTAAAAAGTTTTTTCACAGCAAAGGAAATCATCAATAAAACAAAAAGGGACCTTACTGAATGGGAAAAAATATTTGCCAATGATATATCTGACAAGGGGTTAATATCACAAATTTATAAAAAAAACTCACTCAACTCAACTCCAAAAAAACAAACAACCCAATTAAAAAATGGGTAGAGGACATGAAGAGACATTTTTCTAAAAAGGACATACAGATGGCAAACAGACATATGAAAAAAATGCTCAAACTCACTAATCATTAGAGAAATGCAAATAAAAACCACAATGAGATACCACCTCACCCCAGTCAAAATGGCTATCATCAATAAATCAACAAACAACAAGTGTTGGCGCGGATGTGGAGAAAAGGGAACCCTTGTGCACTGTTGGCGGGATTGCCGATTGGTGCAGCCACTATGGAAAACAGTATGGAGGTATCTCAAAAATCTGAAAATAGAACTACCTTATGATCCAGTAATTCCACTCCTAGGTATCTATCTGGAGAAATCGAAAACTCTAATTCAAAAAAAATGTATGCACCCCTTTGTTTATTGCAGCACTATACACAATAGCCAAGACATGGAAACAACTGAAATGCCCATCGGTAGATGACTGGATTAAGAAACTGTGGTACATTTATACAATGGAGTATTAAGCAGCCATAAATAAGAAAGAAATCTTACCATTTGCAACAACATGGATGGACCTAGAGAACACTACGTTAAGTGAAATAAGTCAGACAGAGCAAGACAAATACCATATGATCTCACTTATATGTGGAATTTAAAGAAAAGAATAAGTGAATGAACTAATCAGAAACTGTTTTGGAGACACAGAGGAAAAACTGAGGGCTGCTAGATGGGAGGGGGGTGGGGATAAGGGGGAAGGTGAGGGGATTAGAAAACAGTCAGTAACCACCAGATGGCCACGGGGTTCCGAAAATTAATTTGGGGAATGTAATGAATAATGTTGTAAAGATTTTGTAGGGTATCCGATGGACACTTGTCTCATCAGGGAGACCACCTCAGGGATGATGTAGATGCCTGATCACTGCATTGTACACCTGAAGCTGAAGTTGAACAATTATGAATGCCAACTACAAGTTTGTATGCATATGTATGTGTGTGTGTGTGTGTGTGTGTATATATATATATATGTATATGTATGTACTTACAAGAAGCGGAGTACAGCACTAGGAATAAAGACAGTGGAAATGTAATGGCTGTGTGCGATGTCAGAGGAATAGTGGATGGGGAAGGGGGGTTCACACAATGTGAGGGATATAAAAGATAAACATGTAAGTATTACTTTGTCTTGTGCACCTGGAACTAATACAAAAAAAAAAAAAAAAAGAATTACTTTCCATCAATACATATGGTCAAATTTTACTTTTAAAACAAAGCCTAGAAAAAAAAAATTGTTAGAGCAACTGTACATTAGCTGCTAGTAAAATTCATGTCCATAGCCACATACAAGACTAAGCAATTCTGCAATGCACCTACATTCTGCAGGATCCTCTACATGTGACAAAGGAGACATTTTACAAAAATTCTTATTACAGTCCTCTTTGGGAACAAATAAAATGTCCATCAGTGTAATAGTAAATTACAAATGAGAGGATGAGAAACTATATCATGGTTAAAAGTGATGTATTTGATACATGCATATCTATTTAAACAGAATATAGAAAAAACTAGGTAAAACATTTGACAAAATATATGAAGATTAAACTAACTGTAAAATTTTAAAACACAGAAGTAATATTTATTAGGCTCATGAATTCTTATATGTGAATGTGGTAAATGTGTAAACATAATGGACTTTAAAGATATACAATAAACTTGTGATAGTGTTCTCTATTGGTCAAAAGTGTCTTTGACCGTATTTATTCTGGCTGAATAAAATAGGGGTCTATCTTTAATTAATTTTTAAGTCTAAAACCCCAAATATTTATATACTTATCAATCATAGCTACTCCCTATATTCTTAACATCGTATCACAATATAGATGAAATAAATGCTTCTGAGGTACAAGAATTTTATATTTTAAGAAGAATGAACTTCTAAGGCTAAATAAGCAATAAATTAAAAAATATTCAATGATTTTAAATCATTTTATTTTTTCCTTTTTAGTAAAAAGGTATAACCTTTATCCTGTCAATGCAATATACAATACATGTATACTTCATTTTTTTACTATACCGGGGGTTCCAAAAAATGCATACAAGTGGACACTTGGGTCAACGTGGCTCAAGCACTAGTTCACCGTAATCAGAAGTGTCTGGACGCTGATGGGAACCACTTTGAGCACCTCTTGTAATTGCAGAAGTCAAACATGACTTGTATTCCTCTTTTGTTAGTGGTAAAATGTGTATACATTTTTTTGACAGCCTTTTTAAGATATGAGGTGTGTGTGTGTGTGTGTGTGTGAGAGTGTGTGTGTGTATCTGCACGCGTGTGTGTTTTAGAGGTATATACTGAAAATACTACTATATCTTCAGCTGTCACTATATTGGGAGCCATTATCCATCTTTTGTTAATCCTCCAAATCAATAGTATAGGTGAAAAAATGTAATAATAGAAAACAGATTTTGTTTAGGACTACAAAGATTTGTTTGTTTTTCTGTCAAGTAATCAATATCTATCCTTTATAAATTAATAATAAAATTAAAACTGTAGTGTTCTCAATTTACTGTTGTTTCAGTTTAACTACTGAGACAACTGTTTCTTATTCTAACCTCACTGTTGTAGAAAATGAATACAGCTGTTAGCCAAAAGAGAGAGCATCAGCAATATTGAGTAAATGAATTTCAGTGCTCACTTTGTTATTCACTCCTTGTAGAATGAGCAAGTGACTAACAGCTGCTTTTTTCCCTGTACCTTTTTATTTGCCTTACAAAATGATTTGTGAGTGGCAAGTAACACAAATAATAAATCTAAATCATTAATTAAAACATATCATAAATAAATTCCACTTCTCGCCCCTTCTCGTCTCTCGTTCATTTCTTTATAGTATAATGCCCCTGTCCCAACCTCACTTAGTTCAAAATGTCCCAAATTATCGTCACTATCACTAGCAATCCTTGGTATCCGTTATGTAATTTTGACTTCCATGGTCAAATAACCAGGTTAGCAGTTAGATTTTGGACTGTAAGTATAAGTTATACAATCAATTGTACAATCAATTAGCAAAAATACAGCTAGATAGAACCTCTCTTACAGCTGGATTTCATGAATACTTTAGCTTGTCTCTCAAACAAAATTACTGCCAGACTTGCTTGAATGATAATTTAGCTATAAAAGGTGTTAAGCATTGTCGAATCCTCCTTAGTATAACTTTTCTGTCCCCTCAATTTATTTTAATAATGACATACAGAGACCTTAGTACATAAAAAACTTAACCTAATGATAATTTCAGCCAGTATCATGGATGATGTAATGCAAAACACCAAATCCAGCTTAAAGAAGTAATCATTTATAAAATATGAAGCTAAACAAACCCACTCTCCATAGGGAAACATATTTTCCAATCAAATTCTAGTTTATTCATCTTCAATTACATCCTGTTATAAGCAATATAATTCTACATAATGAGAAGCTAAAAAAAGGAATATTTTGATGGTTCTCTTTTTGTGTCATGTGCGGCTCTTTTAGTCTTCAGGTGAACACCTGACATTCTTACGTTAATTTTGAAAATTCCTGACACTAATGATACTGTTGATATTCATAGGTATTCTCCTCAACACCCAGCATCGAAGCATCACACATAAGTCAAATACCAAAATTATATGAATGTGTTTATGGAGAGACAAATAGAATTGTTCACTGAACTACTCCAGTGGCTCTCTGGCTGGCTGGCAACGAGCAAATCAGAATCAAATACTTCTCACCATAGATGGAAGGGCTACTTTGCTCCCAGCTTTCTAGAGTTACCTATATAGTTGCCGTTGACATACCAAGAGGTAGAATGCGACTTTACTAAGCAAAATTACTACTCATCCTTCTCTACTTTGCAAGTCCACTTTCATGGAAAACATGTATATGAAGAATAGCAGAGGGAGACCCCTCTCCTGCAGCTCAAATCATCATGGCTCAGCTCCACTCTGAGCCAAGTGCACATTACTGGAAGATGCTAAAAGAACTAGCCACCACTTGGTTCCTGGCAACTGCAGAACTTTTCCATCACAATTCTAGCTCTCTAAATCCTACATGCTGTTTGATGAGTCCATTGTAATAAAAAGATCCCCGAATCATGGGCTACCATTTGCTTGAAATCCTGTGAAGCAAACCAGGTACAGTAAATCAGCCCAGTTTTAACTGCCCAATCATAGCCATATCTCCAAAGAGGCCTGGAAAAATCATTCTGAGGCAGAAGGACTACTGACATTTTTCAGCAGAAATTAAAGAAATACATGCAGCTAAAAATTTTAAGTACTTCCGGGAGAACAAAGATAAAATGTATGAAAGGCAAATCAAGTTTTAAATTCCCACAAGAACTCTTCCCATTTTAATGTGCAGCATTCAGCTTAGTACTCAGATGTGCTTTTACCAATAACATTTAGGACCTCCACTTTAATCCTCCCCCAAAGGAATCCTCTTAGATTTTCGTTGTAAACCCAAAGGAATGTGCATAGATTTTGGAATCAGAAAACTTTTATTTATATCCCAGTTCTGTCATTAATATTTTGACGTGTACAGAATCACTTAAGGTTTCTGAGTCTTTAAGTACTCATCATCAAAATAAGGATGATAAAGATAACCTCACAAGGCTATTTTATAGGCTAAATAATGTAATGCATATGGTATTTCTATACACAGCTAGTCCATAAGTATCGATAACCTTTCTTCTGCACATTAAAATTAATTAGTGCTGGTTAAACTGATGTCATCTCACCTCCTATGGTACTCTAAAAAAAAACGCAAATCAAATAGAATTCCTGTGCCTCATTTCTTTTTTCCATACCTATGTGATTTACCATCTCTGTCAAGGGCACTTGCTTTGTGACAATCTGAATTACTGACCACATACAGAAAGACCGACCCGTATGGGGGACCCAATTCTGCAATCTGATATGGATTGAAGCTTAGCTCTCTGTAAAGTAGAATAAGTTAAATTTTCCACAAACTGACAGTAGCATTTGTACATGATTTATGATCTGCCAAAAACCTATCATCCATAAAAGTGTTTCTTTACAACTATATATCCTAGGAATTTCTAATAGTAGTTATCAGACATGAACATCCTCTTAGATTTTTGTTGTAAACCTATTTAATGACTCCCTATTATATTTATAGCTAAAGAACAAAGTGGTTGAAACAACAGATAGGATAGTTTTTCATTTGCATATTTGAATTTGGGACACAATTTTGTATTTACAGTCTATTTATCACCCCTCATCAACCTCTTTATCTGAAATAATAAAATTAGTTATCTCACTTTCTGACTACAATATCATTTAATTCCAGCTCTCTCACTCAGCTTCCCCCCATAAATGGGTTGTCTGGTCTCACAAAACACCTCAGTGCTTTTTCTCTATCTATCAGTTCCAGGGAGGCTAAATTTCTTCCTCTTTCAGCCTATGCTCCATGATCTAGTATTCTTCAGTTAATCACTGGGCAAAAATTTGAGCCTTGGTTGAATTCCAGCTTCACATTTCAGCAAGCCTTCATTTAAGCAGATCAGAGATACTCTTACAACCCTAGCAGCCAGCCTCTTTGGACCTCAATGGCACCTGCGAGGGTACTCGGCCTTTCACTCTCCCATTCCCCTAAAAATTATTTTAAATTCATATCATGGAGAATTTCAAACACATACAAAGTAAACCCAATACTATAATGAATCCCAATACACCCATCATCCCACCTTAACAAACATAAACCATTTGCCATTTTTGTTTCATTTAAATTCTGCACACTCAGGAGCTCCCCGATTCTCATTTCTTTCAGTGAAATTCACATACATTGAAAGGCACAAATCTTAACAGTTCAATTTTGATAAATGGATGTCCATGTAATCCATATCCCTATCAAGATATTAAACAGTTCTTTCAAAACAGAAAGTTCTCTCATTTCTCTTATTCAATTCCCTCTATACAGAGGTAAACAGCTTTCTGCATTTCTGTTTTTGTTTTTCCCACCATAGATTAGTTCTGCATAGATTAGATTAGGTGAGGTTCATTCGTTTTCTAATGAAAGACTAGTTTCTTTCAATAAGCATTATGTCTGTGAGATCCATCCTTCTTGTTGCATGTGTGTTCATTCCCTTTTATTATGAATATTATTTCATTTAATAAATATACTACAATTTGTTTACCCATTCCTCTGTTGATATTTGAGTTGTTTCCAACATGCAATTATTATGACTAGAGAAGCTATGAGCATTCTTGTATAGCCTTTTGGTGGACATGTGCTCTCATTTTCCTGGGCTAAGTATGTACAAGTGGAATGGCTCTGCCAAAAAGTAGGCATATGACTAATTAGCTCCCTCATCTGATTATACATAAAGGCATGAATGACTATTTCCAGTAGAGCACTGAGTGTTCATGTCATGATCTGGCGAAAGAAATTAAAAATATATATATTTTTATACATATATTTTTATATACATAGTATATATACCTGTGTATATATATGTACATATATCCATTGGATACTCATAGTCAAACACGTATAAAAAGCAAGAATCTGAGATGCCATTTATGTGATACTTTGGAGTATTTTTGCCAATCTACTGAATATAATGAGGTTGGCTGGTTAGTCCTAACATCTCCGGACAAAGTGGGTAACAAAAAGGATGAGCTCCGGAATTCAAATTCTCAGCAGAAGCATGGCATAAATGACCTGAGAGCTTCTATATCTGCCTTGAAAGAGACCCTTATCTCCTTATAGCCACAGAACTGAGATGGGTGGAATCCAAACTCAGAGTATTATCCTGTGAGTGGCTGGATTGCAATACAAATTGAATCCCCAGCCTTACAAGATGTCTACTATCTAAGTCAGGGGAAAGAATGGGAATCCTAAAGCTGGAATGGGGATGTGTGATATGGCCCAGATGGAGCAGAGGACACTGAGCAGTTAAATTCGATGTGTCTTCTGTCACTAGAAGCAGCCTCTCTGCCCCGAGTAGAAGTGGATAAATGACTCCACATGCACCTTCCTCTTCTGGGAAGATTAACCCTGATCTCCTAAGGAAACTGTAATGGCTCCCCCCTGACGCAGGTGCCTAACAAGACAATGCCAACTCTCCTGAGGACCCCTGCCTATCACCTCTCTTTGCTTCGAGACCTATAACTAGACTCAAGTCCCAGGAAACCCCTGAAAGTAAGGTACAGAGTGTGACGAATGAAGACGTGTACTACGTTCCAAAAAATTCCTTGAGTTTTCTAATTTATACAGACAGAAATCTGGGGAATATGTGCAGGAATGGATATTAAGGATGCGAAATGATTATGGAAGAAACACAAAGTTGGATAAGGTCAAATTTATTGATATGGACCTAATAAGCAGGGATTTTGTATTTAATGTTTCACCCACCCTGAGCGATTCCAGAAGATACATCTTTAATGAGTGTGAGAATTAATTTGTGAAGGGAGCCCCAGCATCCTTGAAGATATCACTCTTCTATGTAGAACCGACCTTACAGAGGGAACTGAGGCTAGTGATTTGGCAAACCGGAATGCAATACACGTCACTGGATCCCAGAGTGGCAGGAGCCAAGTGACAGCATTCAACTGCCAAAGGCAAGATAAACACGGCGGCTGTGATGTACACCAGAGTCAAGGCAACAGTCCTTACACTCTGACATGCGCAAACTATGGAGTTGGCTAGCGGAGCAAAGTGTTCCTGGAAGTCAAATAGATAGCAAGCCTACTGAATTCTTACTTGATCCAGGTAAGCAGGAAAGTTCTAGGTTACATGCACAGGAGTCTAACCTGAATCATAAAAAGTCACAGCCCTTCAATCAATTCTGAGACTTAACCAGTTTACAGAGCCAGATCCCCTTGAGGAAGGACTGTGGTAGGTACACTGCCAACAATTTCTACTGTTAGTCTTTCTCCCCCTCCCCAAAGGGACCTCTAGCCTTTACCACTGTGGAAAAAGAAATAGTCACTTTTGGGGAACTGCTGGATGCTGACTCGAAACTGACATGAATTCCAGGAGACCAAACATGTCATGGTGGTAGACCAGTCCACGTGAGGCTTCTGTAGGTCAGGTGATCCTGGAGTTATAGTTCAGGTCCATCTCACCTTGGATCCAATGGTTCCCTGATCCTCTACTGTGGTTATTTTCCCAAGTGCCTACTAGGGATAGACACACTCAGCAGCTGGCAGACTCTCCACATTGGTTCCTTGACCTGTGGAGTGAGTACTCTTCTGGTAGGAAAGGTGAAGTGGAAGCCACTAAAACTGCCTCTACCTAGGAAAACAGTGAACCAAAAGCAACACCGCACTCCTGTAGGGACTGTAGAAAACAGTGCCACCATCGAGGACTTGAAATATGCAGGAATTATCATTTCTACCACTTTTCTATTCAAATCACCTATATGGCCTTTGCAGAAGGAAAGAAATAGACCTTGGAAAATGATAGTGGATTATCATAAGCTTAACCTTGCAGTGATTCAAATGGCAGCGGTGGTACCAGATATGGTTTCACTGCTTGAGCAAATCAACACCTGCCCTGGTATCTGCTATGTAACTATTGAACTGGCAAGTGCTTTTTTCTCCATACTGGTCAGTAAGGTCAACCAGAAGCAGTTTTCCAATGTAATCAACCTGCCACCAGGTAACTGGCTGATCACACTGGGGAATAGTGCTACAGCGGGGACTCTGTTGATCTCACTGTCTTTCAGGGATGTCTCAGAAAGAGACTGTATTGCTGCAGCTGTCCCTTCTGGGTGGGGCCTGCACATCATGAGGAATGATCCATAAACCAGGCCCAAGTCTTCTCTTCCTCTGTCAACTGATGACAGGGAACTCCCTCTGAGGACACAGGTGCAGGCTGGGAGTGGGGACCATGAACACTTGGTCCACATCTTCATGTAATTTACTTGTGCCTTCAGGGACTGCTCAGGCCCTGAAGTAGTGAAGCATTGTTGGATCTTGTGGCAATTAGAATATATTATATATATGCATATGTATAATATATTTTAATATTCATATATAATTTTCTCTTCCATGCAATGAAGATCTTTATGAGTTTAGTTCTTATTAGAACCTCTAAAAGGCTTCTGGTCACAAGAAGATTAGAATCCAAACATATTAATGTAGCACTCTGTGACACTTTTTTTTTTTTTTCTTTTAAATCAGGAAACTGCTTTGTTCTCTGGCTTCCTTTGTGGAAGTGATTCTCCATTTATTTTCAAATCCAAAAATGTTTCACTACTTAAAATATTTCTAATGTTTTCTGTGTTTCAACATTTGGAAATTTACATGATATTCTCTTGTTGCTTCCTCTTCACTTCTTTCCTCAAGATTATTTTTTAATTCCTAATTTTCCTTTAGGGTTTAGTTTAAATATTCATCTGTGAATCAACCCTTCCCTGATGCCATCAGGTTGTGTTGAGTGTTTTTCTCCTACGTACTACTAAGTGAAAACACTTTATGCCTATCATAGTTATTATAAATCCAAATTAAAATTTCATGTTCACACATTCATCAAATCCTGCTAAATCTACCATATTTATACATTCAAAGCTCATTCAGTACTTGACATGTGCCATGGACGTCCATACATGGTGAGATGGGAGAAAAAACTAAATCTGCAGGGTCCCTGTTTATCTCTTTTTATTTCTTACATACAATACTTTTAAAGATGCTTAAAGGAAGGTATTACGTCTGAGTCAACATCCTCGCCATTGATAAGACAGAACATTTTACACACTTAATGTATTTTTGTTTAATTTTACTTAGAAATAGAGATATAGCAAAATTACTTTCTATTTTGTTATATAAAATTATAACGTCCTCCGGTCTTTCGATTTTAATAAACATTGGCCATGAAAGGGTTAACATGATTATGGCTAAACATGTGGTTTTTACATATAATAACTGTTATATCTCAGAACAAAGCATTCTAATCCTCACACTTTTGAACGTGAAGAACTCTCTGTTGTCATTCAGTATGATATTTTCACCGCACACGCATGCACCTTAACTTAACATCTGTGCCATTTTGTTTGGAATGTGTGACAGGGAAATGATTCAACAGGTACCCCACCTGTCAAAGTGTGCCACTTACTACACTTTAACAAGCAGCACAGGCTCTTCAAATGACTGCACCTGAGCAGGGGAACCTCCACTGGGAACTGCTGCCTTAAATATTTCAGAGCAACATCGGAAACACACTGTTCAACACCGGGTCTCCTGTATCCCTGCAAAATTGGTCTCTGCTGATCAACTCCTTATTCTTCACCAAGGGTGACAGCAATACGATTGATATTGTTTACTGACTTCTCAACAAGCCTTTAAACACTGTCTTGTCTTTGACGTTTCACTTACCCGTGGTGCCTTACCTGTCAGTTATTTATCTCATGTATTAATTATTTCTTTATTTAATGGTGACCTTTTTCTGAGACGCCCCATGCGCTTGACATACTTTTTTTTGATATCATAGAACTACTGAGTATAGATAGAAGACAGTGATTAAAAAATGATAAAAGACCGGTTTCAAGCGGCTTCTGAGAAGCACTCCAAACATTTGCCATATAAAAAGAATTCTTCACATAAAGCTCACCTTTCATCATTTCGTGAAAAATATTATTTCAAGGAATGTTGTGCCATTTCAGACATGAGACAAGGGAATAGCACTTATTTTCTATTTCTCTGAACTTATTATCCCTGGTCTATTACTCATCTCCATTTGTAATTCCTTATTCCTCCCCATATCCTAAACCCGAAAACTTGAACCAACCGTCAGAATCACCTTTTCATGTTCACACATTCGTCAAATCCTGCTAAATCTACCATATTTACACATTCAAAGCTCATTCAGTACTTGACATGTGCCATGGACGTCGATACATGGTGAGATGGGAGAAGAAACTAAATCTGCAGGGTCCCGGCCTGACATCATGGATCTTATGGACTAGTTTGAGAGACAGGCAGACGTTACTCCAATCATCTCACAAACTGTCATTACACTATAGCAGTGTGACGGAGAGGTCCTTAGAGCAACTAGTGCATGTAATAAAACTTGACTTAAGAAGTGGTGCACTGTGCTCACATCGGAAGGAAAAACAAGCCTTGAGCAGATGAAGGGAGGTCTGGAGTATTTCAGCTGAGGAAATAGCATGTGCAAAGGCTCCGTGGTCAGAGGGGAGTGTGAAAAGCGAGACTGGAAACTTTCAAATGGAGTCTGAATAAGTTTAGCAGGGACTTTTCTATGTAAAAGCTTACATAACACTTGAAGCATTCTGGTTCTCAGTTGGTAAACTACTTAAAACCAATGATTCCTTTTAAGCAGAAAAATGGAAATCGAGGAACTGGTGTGCTCAGATTTGAGTTTTGAAAAATCACTCAGCTATGTGAAGAAAAAAATGGAAAAGAACAGTGGCTGGATATGGGGAGATTATCTCAGACAGTACTGAGAAAAGATGATGTCTTAACAAACACACAAAGAGGGTGTTAAGATCACTTATTGTTATCTAAATTGTACAGCTTGGAGTAAAATGGGAAACGACCATGTTTAGTGGGATGAAGAATCATAAAACTTATGGACAAGCTGATCTGAAGATGTCTCAGAGAAGGCCAATGGATGACGTCAATAGGCATTTAAACATATATATATATATATATATGTAGAAATTCTAGGCTGGAGATAGAAATCTGAGTTAACTGCATATGAGAGGTAATTAAACCCCAGATACAGATGAAATTCTTCAAGTATGAGAATAGACCTAAGATTGGGATTTGATGACCTCTAGCACATAATGTCTGCAGATAAAAATGATGAAATTAGAAAGCAAAGTAAGACATACAGAGAGAGATAAAAATAAAAATCAGAGAATACTGTCATAAAAGGCAGAAACAGTATTTCAAGAAAGACTGCCTGGCCAAAGGAAATGAAAGCATGTATCTAAATAAAAACTTGTAAACAAATGTTCATGGCAGCATCATAGCCAAAAACTGGAAACCTCCCAAATGCCCATCAACCAGTGAATGGTTAAAACACATTAGGGAATATTACTCAGCAATGCACAGTAATAAACTAATGAGATATGCAACAACATGGACAAAATTGAAAGCACCGTACTAAATGAAAGAAGACAGTGACAAATACAAAATTCTAGAAAAAGAAAAAAGTGATAATGAAATAAAGGACATTAATGCTTCTTTGGAGCTGAGAGTGGGAGGGAAGAAAGGAGAGAAGGTTGACAACTACGGGTTTGAAGGAAACTTTGTGGAGTTATGGAAACATTCTGTATCTTGATTACAGTGGAGATTAAATGGTGAATTTCATATTAGGCAAGTTGTGACTGAATAACGTGGGGCAATCGAGAGATGTGGGTCGAAAATATGAATTGCTATTGAGAGGCCACGTGTAAATGAAACTGTAAAATATTCATTAAGTTAAACACTATGGGCGTAGTTGTTTTTTTATCAGAATGATTGTGCTACAAGTTAAATCATAGTGATTACTTCTAAATACTGATACTTCAGTGACTAAAGAAACAAAATCAATAACTTTTCTAAAATTTAAGACAATTAGTTACTTCAGTACTTATCAACTATTTAACTCTTCATCCTTAGTTGACTCCCAACAGACACCTAAAATATTTTGTTGTGATTAGTATAAAATCTATTTAAAAGAGCCAAACATTTAATTTGAATTTATATGAACTCATTCATGTATGTTAAAATTTTAGGCTCCAAAGAATAGTCAACTATCATTATGATTTATAATTTCATTGTATCAAATATAATTTGCAGTAACTAGCCTGTATTCTAATTTGAAAAATGTTCATTTTTTAAATTTTTATTCAATTTATTGGGGTGATATGGGTTAGTAAAATGATATATGTTTCAAGCACACAATTCTATATCATCTATATAGTGCATTGTGTGTTCAACACCCAAAGTCAGTTCTCCTTCCATCGCCATATATTTGATCCCCTTTACCCTCTTTTACCACTTTCCCCGTTGCCCTCTAGTAATCACTAAACTGTTGTCTATGTCTACGAGTTTTTGTTTCTTTCATTGTCTCATTCATTTGTTGCTTTCAGTTTTATATCCCACATATGAGTGAAGTCGTATTGTTTTCGACTTTTTTGGTCTGACTTATTTTGCTTAGCATAATTTCAAGATCCATCTACTATGTTGTCACAAATGGCAGTATTTCATCTTGTTTAATGGCTGAGTAATATTCCATTGTGTATATGTACCATATCTTTTTTATCCAATCATCTATTGAAGAGCATTTTGGTTGTTTCCATGTCTTGGCCAGCGTGAATAATGCTGCAATGATCATTTTAACTTTTTAAAAATGA
This sequence comes from Rhinolophus ferrumequinum, assembly GCF_004115265.2. Classification (NCBI taxonomy): domain Eukaryota; kingdom Metazoa; phylum Chordata; class Mammalia; order Chiroptera; family Rhinolophidae; genus Rhinolophus; species Rhinolophus ferrumequinum. Next base: position 19,495,707 of record NC_046309.1, read on the forward strand.
AGATATATGGGTACATATATCTTCATTTTTAAAAAGTTAAAATGGTATGCTAACTGTAGGAGAGAATAAGACTGTTAGCAGGGTGTATTTAAACATTTAAACATTTGTGATTACATAATATTTACTATATTTGCTATGAGAAAATATAAAATGTCAATTTACATATCTCAACATTTCACACGTACAATTTTATACCACCTTCACACATACATCTTAAGAAAGAAAAGCACAGTTCACCTTCAAAGATTATATCACAAAATTATTTTTATACATGGATAATTGATCAGATAAAATATTGTATCAGACCAACCATGCTAAAAAATGTTTTGGTTTAGTTGATTGATAAACTTGTTTTTCTTGTTTTAATAGAGTAAATAATAGGGACCTCACTTGATATAAAACAATGCACATGAAAACGGCTGTTAACAGCCTGGCTGAAGATATTTTTTTTTTTTTTAAGGAGGAGCCATATCTTGCTTTGCTTTTGTTTGGCTTTGCTTTATTTTGTTTCCACCACAGAAATTGTTAACCAAATCCACATTGACGATGGACATGGAAATATCTACAATCCACTAGTTTAATATTAAAAGTGGGGGATCAGTGCTTTGGCAATTGTGTCCATGTACCATAACTATCACTTGTTTTTAATTTTTTTCCTACTTCCTTGTATTGTTTGGACCTTGCAGATAGCCTAGGACAATTTAACATAGTCCACTGTAAATTATGTAAGTTCCTATCTAACAAACACCAATGAGGAATTGTCTCACACTAGTGTTTGCTAGACTTATCACCTTACGATTAAGAATGATCTTAAGAATATTACAGCTGTAATTTTATGTAGATATCTTAATGTTGCTTAAAATTTTTAGTTTAACTGATAGTTAAACTCAAACACCTAAAATAATTTTTATACAAATACACTGCAAATCCCTAAGTGATTTTAATTCTCATATTTGTCTGCACATTTAAGTAGCCACATCAAAATATTTCAGATAATTTTAGAGCATTTGACATATTCATTTGAAAACGCATCATTTCTTTCTAAATATAAAAAACACATAACAATATACATTTTCGTAAAATATAAATTACTGTAAATATATTATTCATCTTAACAACCAATTTTAGAAATGTATTTTCTTCATCCCAACCCTATATCAATGAAGAAATGAGGGTACATAAAAAGCATGAAATGTATTATCACTTCACATGATGGATAATGAATAATCTATATTTTGCTATCCATTCCATAACTGAACTTTCATCCGTTAGGCATCTGAGTTGGTGGCTTATGAATGTGCTTAAGGATGTCATTAGATCACAGGCCATACACAAGGGCCAGAAAAATCAAGCTCAGAGGAGATGCTCAATATCACGCAGAAAACTAACCCAAGTGAAAACATCAGAGCCTTGAGCCATGGAAACCAGTCCACCCTACTACTGGACTGTTTTCTGCCTTGACAGAGATGTTGCCACTGACTCTGGAAACAGGCAGAGCTATTCTGGCCCATCAGCAAAACCAGTTCTGCATGATCTATCTTTCCTATGTTATTAGATACAGATTCATCACCCGGAGCAGGTTCATCCGACTAGTGGAGCACGTATGTGACGCTCAGGCTGTAGCTTCCAGGGAAACTGCGAAAGACAGAATGTAGAGATTTCAGCATCTCTGATGAGACAGAGACTACCCTAGAAGATGGAAACTTCCTCTAATAGAGGAAGGCGTTTCAGATGTTGATGTGCCAAATGAAGAGAAGAAAATTACTACAGACATCAGTGATGGCTTTTTTAGGAGCAAAGACTACATATATTTTCTCTATGCACTGGCAATTACTTGTATTTGCTCAAAGGATTTCTGGTGAAATACAAAAGCATTAATTAATGTTCATGGCTTGTAGCCCACTTGACACTCTTTAATTACGAGGCAACACTCCATAACGTAGGACTAAATTACTTAAAAATTGTGAGGGTCTAAATCTTACTGGTGTCACAGATAGATATTCATTCATTACAATGTGAAAACTTCAGCATACTCAAAGGGAAATATTAAACGGGAACTTTAAGTACATATTTCCATAAAACCTTCAGGTTATCTAAGAAACAGTAAAAAGTATGTGGGACTTTTCAGGATTTTCTGACAGGGTTTGGTTTCCATTGTCAAACTCTGCCAGAGGATAGAGGGACCACTTAAAAATTATTTTTATTAATGGACTTTGAGTCATACCTCTGTTTAGATTCTGGCCATTCCGTCTGAGTACGTAACTCTGAATATGGAGCTCTGTCTCCTCATCTGTAAAGCAGGGATAAATGATAAGTACCTTCAAGGTTTATACTAAGAATATGAAGATGACAACGATGATGATGATGAATAAGTTTATTGAAAATTCTCAAAAGGAAAGTAGTGTATATAAGTATAGTGGCGTGTATATGTGCTTTTTCTTAATTCCCTTTGCTCTCAACTTCTCAAGTAAATTCCATACTTTTGGTTAGCTTCCATTACATGTTATCTGTTTACTTCTCATCCTCCTCTTATTTGGTCCACAGGTAGCAGGAGCTCAATTCTTTGGACCACAGAGCTAGGACATTACGGCTGCCTTTGAGACACCTGCCTTAAGACACTCTCGGGTGTGACATGCAGAGGAGCGGGAGCTAAACAGAGTCACATTGACAATTTCAATGATCACGATTGTTGACTTTCCTCTGTGTTGGGTGTCTACCCATTTGTGGTCACTGTTGACAACATTGTGAGCTGTTCATCCACCAGGATGCTACCTGAATCTGTGCAGGCTGTGATCGGCACAAAATACATCCAGACACGGGAGTGAAAAGACACTGGTATCCAGCCTGGGCTCTGATATCCAGCCTATGACATGTGTCCTGGCAGTAAGCTGTACCTACTCGGGATGGGGGGCCTTTTTCTAATTTGTACCAAGTCCTGTGATGGACAACCTGTGGCCCTGGGCATTGTTGAAGCCTCAGTGAGAACTCCCACTGCATTTTCTTTTTTTCTTTCTTTTTTTCCCTCCTAAATTGGGAAACCTGTTCTAGCTCTATCTTTTCCACAACTCACTGCATTGCTTACTCTGGAAGTATACATTGCAACTTTTGACTTTGGAAGTCTTCTCACTCAGCCCTCTAAAGTGGGAAAACTAACGAGAAAACTCAAATTCATTTACTCTTCCCTTCTCCACCCGATCCAAAGGAAATTTACATCCTCTCTCCACTGGGAACAGCGGTGTGCAAATTAAGCAATATCTCCAGCTCTTTTTCTCTTTTTTAATGTCTCTCAAATTTATACCTGGTCAACTCAGTTGGAATCTCACTTGGAATCTCAGACTCTACCTCTTGCAGAAACTTACAATTTCTATAACAATTTAAAACTCCCCTGTTCATTAGGTCACAAGACGAAAAAGGGTGGAAAAGGTCCCCTTTCTTTTACAATAGAAAACAATAAACAAGTGACCTCTCACCACAAGGACTGTAACTGTCCCCACAGCCAAAGACATCCATAATCTCTTCCCACTTTTTCTCCAATCTTTTGCTTATATGTAGAGACCGAGGAAGAACACTGAAATAAATGAGTATAGATTTTGTCATTGCTGATCCTTCTGTCTCTTAGAAAATTTGAGATAAGGAGTTTAAACCTAATGGTTAGCTGTATGAAGCCTTAGACTTCAAGAAAAAGACAAAAGGAAAAGTCCCAAATCAACAGAAAAAAAACCTTATTTAGTATATAAGCATAGTAAATGCTTAATTAATGTTCATGAAAACTGAATCTGAATATCTTTAGTTTACAGGATCCATTAATTAAATTTCTTTACAATATTAATGATGGTGATGCATTGTCTAATATTAAAAGTATATACTGCAAATCATATTATGTCTAAAAGTAAACATTTAATCATGTAATTTAGTTGCTAAAAGTTACTCTAGAAATTACCTAGTATAACATCCTATTCCAAAACTCCTGAATCTACTGATTGTTAGAAAGGTTGGGAAGGAGCCTCTACCTATGGCTTTAAAATATGTTATCTAAAGTATATTAAGCACAGCTTGGAGTCAGACATGTATTTGTATCTATATCTATAATTTACATATATGCCTCCTGGCCTCTGTACTTACTGTGTGATTTCTGAAAACACATTATACCTCTTTGAGCCTTGGTTTCCCCATCCACAAAAAAGTGCTCATAATAGTAATAAAATAGTGAACATGTATCTCTTAATATAACAGAATTACATAAAAACACATTGAAGGTACAAGGCCTACGAAAGATAGGAGTTTACCTGTGATTTGTGTCACATATAATGATTTACCAAATGTTTTCATCTGTATTCTCTCACTTAATATGTCATTTTATCCCTTATACAATCTCATGAGGCAATTCTGTAGCTTCTGTGTCATTGCCACATGTGGATGACCACATTTCATCCACTTACTCAATGAGCTTCAATAAAGTACAGAAATGACACATCACTCCACATCATTTCTGCAAGGTGTGACAATGTATGTCTTGATGCGACCTCTACCATTTAGTATTCAACATACATATGCTACAGCCTATGCCCTTTCATGACCAGCTATTTGATAAATTGCTCTTATGTATTTAAACTATTCTTCCCACAGATGAAACTATACCAAATGTCATTATATTTGTTCTGAAACTATATTTGTAGCTTTATCTCTGCTACACATATAGCACTTCATTATCCTGTTTATTTTACTTAAATTATTTCATATATCTCAATATCCAAGTGTATGGTAATTTTTTGTTGGCAAAGATATTAAAAAGTACTGCCAAATAGAATACCATACAATTAGCATAGAGAAATAACTGGACTGAGGGACAGGAGGCCTGAATTATAGCTGTAGTTTACTTACTGCATGGACCTCCATTTCTCCTGGAACCCGTAGTTCCACTTAACCTGCCCACCATCTTGCATATCGGAAATTGAGGTTTTGTCTTCAATCATTTTGTGTCACAGTTAATTTATCTATAATATGAGGAGTATGATATACTGAAGATCATAAATATTGAAATGTAAACAATGAATGTAAAATGTCTAACATGGTGATTATCACATAAAAAGTGCTCATGTGATTCTCTCTCTCTCTCTCTCTCTCTCTCTCTCTCTCTCTCTCTCATTCTGTCTCATCTCCTACAATGTCTAGGCACATTTAAAAATTGCTTTCCATTAATTTAGTTAATATTCTCACTTTCTTACTGAAACAAAAGTAAATATAGATAGATAGATCTATAGGTAGATTTTTTTTAAAAAAATTACATTGCCCTTATTGATGATAAACACAATTGTTTAGCCATGTTGTACAGACACTATTTGATATGTCCCACATTTCCAGAAAGTGGTATCCATTAGTTAAAAAAATTAAAAAGAAAACTCATCCTTTGACAACATTACATATTCAATTAACTTTCTGACCAGCCCTCATAATATCAAACATGACATATAATAAACTAAGCAGAAGTAGGGACTCTTCTCTTGAAGAAATATATGTGACCTGAGGACAACAGAAAAAAACAAAAAAAGTACTCCACAGAAGAATTATGTTGCTTAATTGCATTTCAATGATGTTGATTTTAAAGACCGTCCTGGATATGGTGGGCAAATAACTTGGCTTTCATCTCTACTGCCTAAGGTTGAGCAAGACTGCAGATGTAGCTAAAGAAATGATGAAAGAAAAAAATTAATGAACATAAATTAAAAATTCTTCTTATGTCTGTACTGATAAAATCTCCACACCCTCTAATGTGCTTGCCTTTCTAGCCCACCTAGAAGCATCTGCGGCTGCAGTTTTGCTTCATCTGTCCGATCCACGCTATTGTATCCGTGCACATCTAACATTAGGGTTTCCAGGATGGCATTATCTAACCCTTCTCCCCCGGACTGAGCTGAGGGAATTGAGTATGAGTTGAAAAGAGAGAGAGAGAACCCAGCAAGGCAGAAAGAGAGAAGGAGAAAGAAAAGAGATGTGTGTAGCCAGTGGCGCTATTTCATAATAGAACACAATAACCATTTATAGAGTAGGTATCCTTGGGAACTCACACTAAAGTCAATATGCCAACTGTGAAATACAGCTCTGCTGCAGGCAAATTTTTTTCAAGGAAAGAAAAATCTTTACAGATTTAACAAAAACAGAAAGCATATCAGTGAATTTATCCCTAGAGAATGAACAGTTCCTAGGCACAGAATGTAGGAAGAAAATCAGTAGCTGCCCATATGTCATGCTTTAAACACTAAAGGAAGCATGACGGGAGGCATGGTGAGATGGACCATCTCCTTCAGGATGGTCTGCACTCATCAGGAAGAGCCCCATGTGCTCAGACTTACCATTGCCTGAGTTCTATCCGCCCTCACCTCCATCCTCTACACACACACACACACACACACACACACACCACACATGTGCACACACGTGCAGACACATGGACACACATGCGCGCACACACAAACTCCCTTCACGGGTTCTTCAGATTTTTAAATATTTACCTAATTCTAAAATGACCAGGCACTTTTATTGGCTTGCTCTAAATAAAGAAAACGGTTGTGTTTCTTTGTAAGGGTGACTGTACGGATCCATTTTCTTGCTTTAGATTCCATCGGGGATGGTGCTGCCTGTTAGATCCACTTGGATACACTAGAGAAATAAGAGGCATCACACTCATTGACAGAAGTATGACGAATGGCCCTCGCTAGAATTTCTGAATCAGGGTGTTCATAAATGTCAGCTAGTAGGACGGGCAAAAGTTAGCCAAGTTCTCACAGAATTCATAATGAGCCTGTCAGTGTTTCAAAGTGTGTAAACATAGCGCCTCCCAAACTGTCCAGATATTATTTCTTCCGTGAATAGACTATAAAATCATGATAATAACTAATAATTTTGGACTCAAATTATGTGTCAGAGACTTTCTTAAGTATGTTATACAGGTCATATTTTTAAAGTTTAATTTAATCCTGTGAGACAAATACTATTATTTATTCCCTTTTAGCAGTAGGAAGAGGAGGTACAATTTCTAAAATAAAAGAGTGAAGTTGTTCTTCTCGTTCCACTGAGAAGACTTGAAGCTAAAAACACTGTATAAACAATGTGAAGAGAGTGTGGATGCTATGAGAGAAATGAAAACTAGATTGGGAATTGAAACAAAGTATTTAACAATTCTTTCTAACCATAAACCGGAATAGAAAAGTATTATTTCACAGTTGAAGATAAATACGAAAAAACATTATTGTCCTACACGCTCCTCTCATGCGAAAACACAAATCAGATGAAACAATGTATTTATAGACGAAGAATTGTTTCAAGACTTAGCCCTAAAAATTCAGTTGAGAATCATAGATATTAGAGTCTCCCACAGAATGTCACTTGTTACTTCCATAAATGAGTTACTCATTTCCATACATTTTATTTTTGACACATCATGACACCACTTTTAAAGTTATATGCAGTTTCCTCCTCACAAACTATTCCAGTCAACTAGAAATGGGTTTCTAATTCTTGACACATGTGCAATAATAGTCTGTTGTAGGTTATTTTTTTGGCTTTCCTAATAATTAACAAAACAAGAACACAAACAACAAAGCTAGAATAACTGGGGGAAAAAATTAAGAGTTTTATTTAATGCATGTGCTCTCTAGTTAAGCAGCAGGATTTACCACTCCCTAAGATTTTATCCATTCTTTTACGCACCCACCTAGTGCTTAAATACCGTCATGAGTTAAAGTCACTTTCACTCTAACGTAAAAGAAAGAAGTGCCTGTTTGATTCCATGGAGGAGGAAGAGGGAAGAGTGGTAAGAAGAAGACGGTCACTTTGTGTTTTGGCATCACCGCTTGTTCTTGGCTAGCCAAGGAGGCTCTGTCTCCTGAGGAAGCAGAATGATCAACACAAGTAATAGGAGTTGAATTCCGGAGACCACCTGAGAACATCCTGTGATCTCAAGGCTCATTCTGAAACCACCCAGCACATGGAAATGGGTGAACCTTTGCTCAGTGAAGTCAGAGCCCTGACTGCCTTCCTGAGACAAAGGATATAATCAATACCTACTTGATGCTGCCAAAATCCTGTCCTGGACTCAATCTCCTGTCCCACAGAAACTCTGCTGAGGATGGGATCATCCAGAAACCAGCAGAAATCAGCTTTGCACATTAGTCAAAATTTTTTCCTGAAGTCGTTAGGACTTTGGTTTTGGTCGTTGATTTAAATATATACCGGGGTGCCAAAACATGTATATAATGTTGGGGTCAATGTTTCCCAAGCAGTAGTTCGTCGTAATCAGAAGAGTTTGGACGCTGATGGTAACCACTTTGAGCACCTCTTATAATTGCAGAAGTCAAACATGACTTGTATTCATCTTTTGTTATCAGTATATATTATTACAATTTTAATACAGCTTTCCTTTCATAAAATGTGTATATATTTTTGGCACCTTCTGTGTGTGTGTGTGTGTGTGCGCGCGCACGTGTGTGTGTGTGTGTTATGTTTTGATACAGATATAGGTATAAACATAGATATATGCAATGTACATGAGGTCATGAGATTCCTAATTTGAGGTTAGAGATGTTTCAGTACTATGCTTCTGAGATCACAAACATCTGACCAATGATGAGAACATGGCCTCATACTTTCTTCACTTTCCAAGGAAGTGGGCACTGAAATATGGGCACCATAACTACTGCCTTTTCAACCAAGTTTGGGAATCTGACCCATGATAACGACAACCAACTCTCTAACACTTTTTTCCACATACATGTTAATGGACAGTTGAACAAAAGTGAAATATATCATTAAACAAAAACAACCTTCCCCCTCAAAGAAGGGATAGAAATCACCTTGACTCCTACACTTTCCTGCATTTCTCAGTACATGAAATAGAGGAAAGTTTCAGATCAGTCCCACCTGCCTTGTTAGTAAAGTATGACATACCTCCTGGGCCACCTGTACAAGATTTCTGGGACCAAATCATAGTAATCAATACCTGCTGAGTATATTACCTCATTTCAGACTTTACGTAGCCATCTATTATCAACGCATACCTTTTATTTGATTTTTAGTAGTAGGAATATCTTTTCAGGGTCATTTTTCTATTGAGAACTCAAATTAATTGGCCAGCAGATCATCGAAAGGATGAAGGAACACCATTACTGAATTAGACTCATGGCCCACAAAGACCAGTATTTATAGCCAAAATCTGCTTCGAAAGACCTGCAGTGAGGAACAGCTGCTGTCCTTCCCTACAAACTACCATAGGGCTTCAGACTCTCCAAACTTCTCCTAAGAGCTTTTTATAATAGCACTGTCAGCCCCAGCTTTTCAGACCCTTGAGAATTCTTTCATTTTTCCCTGTCAGTACTTGTTTTCTAAGTAATGGATGATTCTTACCATAAAACATATTAATGAAAGAAAGCATGCAATGAAGTCTTTAGCTGGAGAACACGTAATGCCCCAGTCTTTTGCTATAAAAGGGAGTGTCCTATTAGAATGGTAATAAAAAAAATCCAAAGAGACTTCCATTTCGTTAGAAGCCACTACGCCCATCTTGCTTCATGTTGTGACTCAATCTCTGTCTTAAATATCTTCTTTTTGAGGGTTTCCACAAACAATCGTAGTATCTACATCTTCAAAATTATATTTCTGCTTCGTTTCAGTTTTCCCAGGCCTTTGGCTCTTGATTTGGCTTCCCTTTTGATTCTCTGGTGTCCTCCCTGCGCTGCTACCTACTCTGTGGCTTCTACGCTGAAGTCTTTTGACTCTGCCTTTGCTAAAGCTTTGCCTGGCTTTTAGGGATCCCTCACCGGAAGTGGTCCTCTTAGCCACCCCACTGGAAAAATGCATGCTGCTGTAGAATTAGCCTTTCCAGTACCAGCATCTATTTATGTAATGTGTGCTTATTCTTCTGTAGTAACAAGTGTTGCGCATAGTTAAAGGGAGGCATCAACATTAAAATAAGGTTAGTGTTTACAGTGATCTTGACTATGAAACTGGAGACTGATAATCACTTTGTGAAAACCATTCTTCCTTACAGTGTGGCAGTATATTACTGTCTTACTTTGTAAAACATGGACTTGAAGGACAGAGAAACCTCCATCTCATCCATATATGCCAATCTGGAGACGTTCCTTAACCCCTCCAATCTTCAGTTTCTTCAATTGTGAAATGGGGATAATATATTTATCTCTCAGGGCTATTGATGAGTTTTCCATGCCAAGTATCTGACATAAAATAGCATTTAAGTAGTTTCATAAAGAATAATAGTAGACTTAACACAGAGAGAGAGAGAATTATAATAAAATATTTAAAAGTAGTAATGCCTAAAATGTATCTGTTGATTTAATCAACATGATTAAATTAAGAGACACAGGTTATTCTAATAAAAAAGTTTTCTTGTTCGTTTGCTTTTTTGTTTTTTTTTTGTTTGTTTTATTTCTGGGAGTAAATATTTAAGCAGATTGCCAATAACAATGATTTGGAGGACATAAAAGACTATCCTTCACATAATTAGAATAGGTGACACTGGGAATCTGGGTTCATATTGATGAGGTATGCTAAGAAGTTATCTGCTGGGGTGGGGGGGTTACCACTTTATGAGGGGTGTAAATGTCTAATCATTATGTTGCTTTGTACACCTGAAACAATTTCTAAAAAAGTCATCTGATAATAAAGCATGCCCACGATATTTTCCAAAACCTTCCTTCAAGATGGAGAGTCTATCATCCTACCTCTTTGATTACAATGAATTTAAGCCCTGTAACAGGAAATAACCTTGTGTACAATTCTAAACCTTAGGCCTCAATGGGTACTATGGCTTCTGCCTCCACCTTCTCAGAATTCTGGCCTGAGACTGCCATTTAAGGATGTCAGGCTGGTCTACTAGAAGGTGAGACGATTCATGGGGAACTGAGGGTGCCCTGGAGGACATTCGGCACCAACTGCCCAAATTGTAAGGGACTTTTTCACCCAGCCATCCTTCAACAGAATTAGCCCCGAGTACACAAGTGAAACCAGCAGAAATCTGCCCAGCCAGGTCATGAAATCATGAGATATAATAATAATGTTGTTGTTATTGTGAAGCACTAAATTGTGAGATGGTTTTTACATAGAAATAGATAAATGAATCGTTACTGAGAAATTAATTTAGATTAATCAACTTTTCTCAGGAAAGGATCTACATAAAGCTGAATATATAGCATCTTTGTCTAAAATGTTTTTCAGCAGTAGTTTTCCCAGGTATTTTATAGCTGTGATTAGAGAACTCTAGCTTAAGGAAATTTTGTAAGTACAAAATAAAAAGATTATCATAGAACTTCAAAGCAAAAAAAAACACAAAAAACAAAAACTGAAACTGCTTCATACCTAAAGATTTGTGCTTTTATGATGTCTGTTGTTAGAAGTCATTCCATGTGTGACAGTATAACCAAAGCTGCAATCCTTATTGGCCTTGACAGTTAAATACCATTGTGTCCCTTTGGGATCTATTATAATTCCATCTGAAAACCTTAAGGTGCTTAGAAGCACATCTCAGTTTAACAGTGGTTTCTTTTCTTTTTTTCTTGAGTTTTCCTTGAAGAAATACCTGATGGATTTTGTGATTTTTTTTATTTTTATAAATCTGAGAAAGACAGAGAGAGAGAGAGAGAGAAACAGAGAGAGAGAGAGAGAGAGAGAAACAAATCTCTCAAGGCTCGTTTCACAATGTAATAACTATGTATGGTGCTAAGTGGGTACTAGACTAGTCAGGGGGATCACTTCGTAAATTAAGTGTCTAACCATTACTCTGTTCACCTGAAACTAATGTAAAATAATATTAAATGTCAATTGTAATTAAAGATAAAAATAATTTTAAAACGTTTAAAAAAATCAAGAATGCAGAATCTTCTAATCTCTTGCAATATTAAGAGGAAAAACAGGCATTCTCAAAAGAAAAATGACACTGAAATGAAGCTGAATACTCTAAAGTTGTTAGAACTGGAGAAGTTATCTGCTCCCTTTGAGCTCTTCCAACTCTATAAACCTCCATAACATTACAGGCATAGGAAGAGGCAGAGAATCAAAACAAGGTAAGGGAGAATACATTCAGTTCAGTTTAAAATATTCATATTAATGATGGAAATAAATACAGAATATATTTGAAATGCCTTTTACTATGGAATGGGCTTTTGGCTATTTTCTAAACCTGATAAATTTCATCATACTGACCTTAGTTAATAATTTCCACACATTTTGTTTTTCAAACTGATTAGGAGAGTTCACCAACATTCAGGGTGTCCAAAATACTAAAGACAATGATTTTTTTGAAAATGTAAATTAAGGAAAATTCACTTATTTTTACATAGAATTGTATGAATTTTGACAATTGCATAATCTTATCTATCAGTCAAGATACAAAAATTTCCTTCATGCTGTTCCTTTGTTAGTCAACCCCCTCCCACCTTCAGCCCAGCAAACATTGCTCTGTTCTTCTGCATCCCTCTAGTTTTTTTTTCTTTTACAGAAGAGACTATGAATTTTAATTACACAGCTTTTATCACATACAGATGATCAGTCTTTAATAAGATAAAAAAATAGTTTTCACAAGTGCTGAGTTGCCTTCGGAGGAAATTTTTTCCTATGTAGCTCCACCAAGCTGTGATGTTTAGGTTGGGGTTGAACAACCTTTACAGGGGATTATTTTTTAAGATAAAAGAATCCTCTAACTCTGGAATGAAATATTTTTAAGGGCTGAAAGGAATTTTTAAAAGCTAAAGGAAACAAGGGCCAGGTGAGCCATACGTGCTTTAACACGGACCATCTACCAGTTTGGTATGAATTTCCCAGTTCCTCATTTTAAAGAGCAGAAAAGACTAGAGGTAATAGAATAAGAAGAGAAAGCACAATAAAAATATAAGTGGGTGTTTACTATGTGTTCACTTACTGATTCAATAAGAATTTAGCAAAGCATTTTACTGTGATGGCGAGGATTTTTCTAATTGCTTGGAAGAAAGCAGTGAATTTACAGAAACTTGATTTCTTCCCTCATGCAGTTTATATTCTGGTGGAAAAACATATACAATAAATAATTGGGCAAAAAATTTACATACTATTATGCTGTTTTATATTTTATTATGTAGGTTTCAGATTTTCTAAAAGCTTACAAATATTTGAGGACAATTAGTTTATCTGAGGGATGAACCTAAAAATACCAGTAGGTGATTGGAAAGTGAGTAAGAGATAGGAAAGCAGCCGATAAATAATGTTATCAAGGAGATTGATCCCTTTTAAGGACTCCGGGAGAATGAGCAGAACAGCTCTCAGATTTATTCTAAACTAAAGATGAAATAAGCTAATGTTTCTACCCACTTCTGCCTTTTTTCCAATTCTTTTACTCTCTGTTTTTCAGACTGAAGAACTTCTACTGCTCTATCTTCCTAGTCATTATTTTTGCTACTATCTCAAATCTACCATTGAACACATTTAGCCATTTTCATTTCAACTCTAGCATTGTACTTTTCAACTCTAGAATGTTCCTCTTTTAGTATCTATTACTCCCGTGCATTTCCTTATTTACTAAGTAATTATAAACATAGTTTTCTTAAATTTTTCCAACATGGTATCATTTAGTCTTTCAGTATATTTGTAATAATTGCATTGACGTCGTTGTCTGCTGAATCCAATATTTGGCTTACTCAAGGTCAGTTTCTAGTCCCTTTTTTTCTTATTAATGGCCATCTATTTTACATTAGTTATTCTATTTGTATATTTCAGTGGTCAGCTAATGACTTGGACAGATATTGTGTTCAAAAAGTTCAAGCCCTGTGTGTCTGTTGGGGAGCTCATTTAAACTTCAGCCAGTTTTCCAATCTGCTGTGGCTTTGACTGTATACAGGCTCTCAGGTTTTCCTGCATGTGTGTGGAGTTTTCTATCAGTCAGGCAGGTTTGGATAACTTATGTGTGGATCTCTCATTTCTAAGCTCTCCTCTTTAAACTTCTGGCATGTCTGCCATTTGCCCCAACTGTGACTGCTATTTCTGGCTTGCAGATATGTGAGTTTCCTCTGTATCCTATAAGTTATCAAATTCCAATACTGCCCCAAATAGCGTCTACCCCCTCTAGCAACACGACGGCTGATTTCCATGGCCAGGTCCATCCTGATAATACTACCATTCTTGATCCTTGGATTGGGTAGGCCTGATTAGAACAGTACCAGGAAAGAATGCCTCTTATCAGATCCTGGCACTTTTTACAAATGCAGCCTCTTTGTTTGTTTGTTTAATCATTTCCAGAAAATATAGTACGGTTGTATTCAACCATTTTGCCCAATTTTATAGTTTTTAATTTTCAGCAGAGGATTTGCTAACTTTTTAATGGGCTGACGTCTCTTCCTGTCTCTCCCTAGTTTCTTTATACTAATACTGAAAAAAATTGTGGTGAGTAGGTTAAAACATCGTTTTATCAGGTTTCTCATTATAGCAAGTCACATAAATTCTCCATGTTTTTCAAAATTCTTGCTGTGTCTTACAAATGATGGTTACTAAAAATCGGTCAATATAAAATACTGAGAACTCAACTGTGGGAAGAAAATGTTGATGCCGCTGTTGTTTCATCCGTACTGTCTCAATGAAAAAAAAACAAACAAAACATTTCTCTAAAGTTATGCAGAGAGGACAACTATTGCAGTGATAACATTTCTTTTTTGTGGGTGGGAGGGTGGGGGAGATGGGCAGGAATTTTTTAAAACCATAAAGCAATGGAATTTTATTTAAATGTGCCTTCCCAAATTTTCCCAGGAGTTTTAATAACTTTTATTTACTCCAACTTACTGTTAGCATATAGTAAAAATAACTAAAACACAAACTGATAACAAGTATTTTTCCCATATTTATTTGTTTTCTGATGAAGTCATCCATAACATAGTACTCCTTAATTATGTTTTCCAATTTGAGGTTTCTCTTTTGCCCTGAGAATGCATACCTGTGAAATCTGCCTTATATGCCTCTTGTATTGATCTGCTAAGCTTTCTCTTAAAGTTCTTAGTTTGTGGATTTGTGATAATAAAATATGATTTTCATTATACTAATTCCTCATTTAAATGCCTCTTTGTGGCTTCCAGTCAAGATGGTGGGGTTGGTAAATGCTGTGCTTTGCTCCCTTTCGTGACCACATCAAAATTACAACTAAATCACAGAATGACCACCAATAATAACCACCTGAAGTCCAGCTGAATTATAAATAAGGATATACAGAAGAAGTCACTTCTAAACTTGTAGGAAGGGTGAAGATGTAGAACTGGTTGGTCCCACCCAAACATGTGGCAGTTGAAAATCGGGAGCAATATCTCAGCTGCAGAGGTGACTCCTGAGAAACAAGGGGTCCCAGCCCCACACCAGGCTTTCCAGACCAGGGTTGCAATGCCAGGGAGAGAAGTCCCAACATTTCTGGCTGTTGAAACTGGCAGAGATTGTGGCTGAGTGAGATGAGAGCAGCTGCACTCCCAGGCACTCCTTTTAAAGGGCCATGAATGGATTTACTTGCTGATGAACTCACTCGCTCTGTGCTTCAGTGCGGGGGAAGCAGGTCAAAAGGCCCCACAGACATATGGGGAGGAACTGAATTGCTTGGCTTCAGGGCAAAGGCTGAAGGGGCAGCTTTCTCCTAAACAGATGTGCTGGCAGAAGCCATGGTCCCTTTGATGAGGTCTCCCCTCACCAAGCTTATACACCCAACCAGGTTCCATATTTGAGTCTTCATTAAACTGGCTAACACCGTTCACCCTGTCCTGATGATTCCCTGAGACCCTTTACAGGAGACCCTGCCCCATCCAAATTGTAGGCCCACCAAAGCCACTTGCATACAAACAGAAGTGACTATTTCATAGAAATGGCCTGTCTTGGCTCAAGCTGCGGACTTTTCTAAAACTTCTCAAAGGTTCACAAACCCCAAACAAGCAGCAGCTGACCTTGGCATGCCCTGTACATTTTGCTAAGGAGCCCTACGCCTAACACTAGCTGTAGTCGGCATCACCTCCAGGTCCAGCACAACTGACAAACATCTGAAGATCACTTTCTAGCTCATACCAAGTGGCCCCAGGCAGGGCACAGGCAATGACTGTCCTAGGTCTGAACCAGGACCCTTCCCAAAATGCTGCAGGATCAACACACCTGGTGTCCAGCTTCAGACCAGACTAGGACACCATGCAAACACCTCAATAAAGACACAACACACTCAAAGGGAAGTCTCAGCTGGCACCAGAGCCCTGCTAAAGCAACTCCTGCTCTATAAAATCAGCCTCTGCACAACAGCTCCTCTACTGTAGTCAAGGCCAGTCCTCATAACCAATATGTCTCAGTTTCAATCCCTTCCCTTGACATGCCAACAGCAATCAAAGCTCAATCACAATAGGAGGGCACACACAACCCACACAAGAAACACATCTACAGTACCCAGCTTAGGTGACCAGGCAGACTGTGCCACTGGGCCCCACAGGATACCTCCTACATAAGGCCACTTAAGGATGGGAGAAATATCAACTCTAACTAATACACAGAAATAAAAACAGGGAGGCAGCCAAAGTGAGGAGACAAAGAAATATGTCCCAAATGAAAGAACAGAAGAAAATTGTAGAAGAACTAAACAAAATGGAGACAAGCAGAGTCCAAAACATGCAGAGTTCAAAACACTGGTTATAAGATACTCAATGAGCTGAGGGAGAACTTCAACAAAGAGACAGGGGAAGAAAAAATGGAGACAGAAAACATAAAAAAGAAACAGTCAGAAATGAAACATACAGTAGAGGGAATCAACAGTAGACTAGATGAAGCAGATGATTGAATCAGTAATTTGGAAGATAAGGTAGCAAAAATACCCAATCAGAACAGCAAAAAGAAGAAGGAATCCAAAAATATAAATATAACTTAAGGGGCCTCAGGGACAACATCAAGCATATCAACATTCACATAATTGGGACACCAGAAGAAGAAGAAAGAAAGGAATTGAAAACCTCTTTGAAGAAAGGATGGAAACTTTCCTAACCTGATGAAGGAAACAGAGATACAAGCCTAAGAAGAGCAGAGCCCTAACTAAACAAGATGAACCCAAAGAGGCTCACACCAAGACACATTCTAAAGAAAATGCCAAAGATTAAAGAGAAATAATCTTAAAAACAGCAAGAGAAAGCCAACTAGTAACTTATAAGGGAGCTCCCATAAGAATGTCAGCTAATTTCTTAACAGAACCTTTGCAGCCCAGAGGGAGTGGCAGGAAATATTCAAAGGGATGAAAAGTAAGGACCTACAACCAAGATTATTCTACCCAACAAAGCTAGCATTTGCAATAGAAGGGCAGATAAAGAGCGTCCCACACAAGAAAAAGCTAAAGAAGTTCATCACCACCCAACCAGTATTATAGGACATGTTAATGGAATTTTTTAAGAAGAAGATAAAAAATATTAATAATAAAATGGTAATAACTACATATCTATCAACAATTACTTTCAGTGTAAATGGATTAAATGATCCAATCAAAAACCATGGGGTGGCTGCATAGTTAAGAAAACAAGACCTTTACATATGCTGCCTACAAAAGACTCATTTCAGATTGAAAGACACACACAGATTGAAAGTAAAGGGAAGAAAAAAAGATATTTCATAAAAATGGAAACAAAAAAGCTGGAGTAGCAATACTTAAACCAGACAAAATGGATTTTAAAACAAAAGCTATAAAAAGAGACAAAGAAAGACCTGAAGAAACCCAATGCACTAATCTGAAGAGACATAGCATCTATATGTTTATTACAGCATTATTTACAATAGTCAACATATAGATGCAACCTAAGTGTCCACCAGTAGATGAATGAATAAAGAAGAACTGGTACGTATACACAATGGAATATTACTCAGCCATAAAAAAGAGTGAAATCTTGCCATCTGCAACAACATGGATACACCTAGAGAGTATTATGCTAAGTGAAATAAGTTAGGCAGCAAAAGAGAAATATCATATGATTTCACTTATAGGTGGAATTTTAAAAATAAAATAAACAAACAAAACTGAAACAAACTCATAGATACAGAGAACTGATGGTTTCCAAATGGGAGAGGTTTGGGGGGCTAGCTGAAAAAGGTAAAGGGATTAAGAAGTAATTGGCATTTAAGAAATAGTCATGGGGATGTAAAGTAACAGCATAGGGAATATAGTCAATAACATTGTAATAACTATGTATGGTTTCAGGTGGTTACTAGATTTATCGGGGTGATCACTTTATAAGTTATATAAATGTCTAATCACTATATTCTACATCTGAAACTAATATAACATTGTATGTCAACTATAATTGAAAAATAAAGTTATTAAAAAATGAAAACATGTAAGTCCATAGGTGTGCCTGAAAACTGAAAAAAAAGTCCTCCATATTTATTGTTACAAATTCACTCCTTGTGCCTTCTTTAATCCATCTGCTTTCAAACTGCAATGTTATTATTGCTCTTAAATTTATTAAATTGCCTCTAATAGCAGACTTTATGCAAATCAAATAATTACTAGCATCTTTGAATTCAATACAGATTAGGGCAATTAAGAATCATCTGAGACTATGAAAAGGGAGAAGTAATTGGGAAGCAAACAGTTTGGCAAGGTGAATATATCTTTAAGCATACTGAGGCACACCGATAAAACAGGGATGCTCTTTTCTTCATGATACAGACTAAACTAAAGCAATTAATAGATACATTGTGAGTGTGTGTATTTATATTTATATATGTGTGTATGTATATATTATGCATTAGCAAGGCTTATCAAAGTAAAAATTGCAGAGTGAAATAAGAAACCTAATATATATGCATATAAATATATATCTAAATAGTATATATTAGCAAGACTTATCAAAGACAAATTACAAAAAGATATGAAAAAATAACCAAGTCCTCCTATATATTAAACTAGCAAAAACAATAATAAGGTCAGAGAAAATTTAACAAAATGGAGAAATAATATGAAAGGTAGTTGAGAATATAAGATGGGCTGCAAATGATTAGGCTAAAAGAAAAAGTAAAAAAGTCAGTTGCATCAACTGCAATGCTCCTAAACTGACCAAAATGATACAATTAGAGAATCAAGTTTTCACAAGAGAAATAGAAACTAAAATATGAATATTTGTGGGAGAGTGAAAAAGACAAAAGTGGATTAAAATCTTAAAACTAGAATAAAAACAAACATACAAAACACAAACTTTATAAAGTCTTCTAAACAGGGCAATGAACCATTTTTTCCAGAATATGTTAGGCCACAGATACTTTTAGAAGTTTCTAAAGAAAGAAGTTTTTCCAGTCGTTTTGAAATAAAAATTTCAAACCAAGATAAAAAAATGCCATCTCTAGCTAACTTTGCCCCACATAGGTAGTTTAAATCAGGGGTTGGCAACATTTTCTTTATAGAGTCAGACAGCAAATATCTTAGACTTGCAGGCTAAGAAGGAAAATTCAGCAACTGTTTTCACTCAAAAGCTGATAGTGGTTTTAAATTGTAAATTATACATTAAGACATGTAAAAACTATTTTTCAAACCCATATGCTACAAAAAGAGGTGGTGGGTCGTAGTTTGTGGACCGCTGATCTAGATCTCTTTGAAATGTACTATGAGAGAGGGCAAGAAAGTCAATATTGTCCTGATGCAAAACAGGAAACCTATATTGTTGTCCTGAACGTGAACTGCTTCTGATCTGTTTTCAACCAGAGTACAAAAGATTCCCCAATCAGTAATTCCCCAATCAGTGATTCCCCAATCAATAATTGCCTACAATTTGTCAGAAACCATGTTAATCTTCTCTAACAAAGATATCGCACCTGGCATGGCAGCTGCAATTGAGACTACTACTTGATACAATATGTAATTGTCTACTCTCATCCTCCAAGATCTGTCTGACTTCTGCAGGGGCCAGAATGACATATTAAATGGAAGATTATTATGCTAGGCAAAATAAGTCAGACAGAAAAAGTCGAAAACCATATGACTTCACTCATATATGGGATATAAAACTGAAAGCAACAAAGGAACAAGACAAACAAAGGAACAAAAACTCATAGACACAGACAATAGTTTAGTCCTTACCAAAGGGCAGGCGGGGGTTGGGGGTAGAAGGCTGTAAAGGGGGTCAAATATATGGTGATGGAAGGAGAACTGACTCTGAGTAGTGAGCACACAATGTGATATATAGATGATGTATCATAGAAATGTACACTTGAAACCTAGGTAATTTTATTAACCATTGTCACCCCAATAAATTTAATTTTAAAAAAAGGTAGTATAATGATGGGGACTTCCATCTTGCATCCTTTAGGTCCTTAAGGATGGCAGTAATCTCATCCATGCTCTCCCCTACAATATTATTTTTGACTTATTACCTTGGTCAGGGAAGTGGGATAGTTTCAGAGGTTATCATCTGGCCGTCCCAATCATGATAGCCCATATCCCACAGCAACTTAAGGTTACTCCAGGTACCAAGTGCGTCAATCCCAATTATGCATTCTGTGACTGGGTAAAAATACAACCATGTGCTGTACAGACCCAGTGGACACTCAATAAGCTAATGTAAGCCAAGTTTGCATCTATTAGTTGGACCTCACATGCTCCCATTCAAACAGGAGCCATGATGACACTTTGATTCTTTGAGTATCAACATGGACCCCTGTATCTAATGGTTCTTGAAATGGTTGGGTACTTCTCTTCACCCAGTATACAGTTTCCCAAGTTTAAGGTACCAATACCTTTGGGGACAAACCGAGATAATCATTATGAATCCTTGGTAAATATTGTGCAATTTCAGGTTCTTTTTCCCTGGAGATGAGGCTTCATCTTCATTCAGCGGGTTCCACGTTAGAAAACTCTGAAAAGAAAACTGGGAGAGGGATGGTGCCACTTCACTGGGGTGACGTCCCTCAGGCTCCCGGGATTCCATCACTAATCTCTTCCTATCATACAAACGTAGGCATATCCTTGATGGCTGGCCATCTTTTTCCCCTTGACTACAGTGTTCTGCAAGCCATCTTCACAATTCTGTGGACCAGACCCCCTGGCTGGCACCCTGACCTCTTCCTTTACTACAGAAACTATGTCCATAAGCCTCGGTCAATGAAGCAAAGACTGCTGGCTCTGTAGGTCCTGAGTTCTGTGACTCCCATTCCTTTCAGTGAGCCTAGTTATGTCTGGGCTTCTGCTACCATCAGACCTGGGTTACAAAGAAAAGCCAAGAGGGAACATTTGAGTGATGCTGAAGCCAGCTCCCTCACCTATCTCCTACCAATTGTGATTTTCTCAAGAAACCTCTGCCAATTAATCAGTGTAGGT